>NW_027118268.1:0-8877 GCF_038497915.1 Lipomyces doorenjongii | reverse complement strand
GAGGGATGGCGGATTTGTATCCGCCATCGGCATCCGCCAATCCAAAGGATCGCGGATACGTATCCGCGGCGGATATCCTATCCGCCAAATCCGCCAAATCCGCCTATCCGCCTACAGCCCTGACGCATATCAAGACGCGATTCTATCACACCGGCGCGAAAACTCACTCAAATAGAAGAGGAAGTGCTTCTAGAATGGATACCTACGATGGATAATAATGAAAGTCACGTGCATGACTATACGATTTTTTGCGAGTAACCGACCTCAGCGCTCGTATAGTTAATCGTCAAGTTTTACATGTACTCGTATAGTAATCGTATTGGACTTTACGAATACGAATAACTATTAATCGGTGGTTAATATCAAAAGTGTTGAAAGACGTATGTGTCAATGGTAACTTTCGCGCTGCCTAGGTGTGGCTAAGTACCGTCTGCGCTGTCATAGAAATCCAGACCTGGAAACGACAGGACCGACATCTACAATCATTAACCAGAGGTCTTAGTAGCCTATAAGCAGAAAGTAAAGGAAGCAGGGCAGGCTCAGGGCCTGACGTCGATGTATGCGCTGTCGAGTTACTCCTAAAGTGCGATTCAAGCTTGTTTAGTTAGATCCGATAACCTTCTCCCTACAAACATCCTTAGTGTGCCACCAAACACGACCTAAGCATTGAGCTTTTGGACTCCGCCTCAGTCCTGTCATCCATTCCAGCTATCATCAAGCAACGTTGAAGCCATAGCCCATTGTTACTGGCATTATCGATTTATCACCGTGATTGTAATCAACCTACGCTCAAGCTCCAGCTCCATGAGTGTATCTTCCACTGCAGATTCTCGATAGAGTCCTGTGCACTATAACGTGGCGTCTGTAGTGGTGAGTATTCGCATACTACAAATTAAGTGTGAGCCGGTTAATTTCTCTCCATCCATTAGAATTGTCATTTATACCACTTGACGACTAAATAATGATCCTGGCAAAGTTTCCTTCAATAATTCCCGTTCTCAATTGCGCAACATGCAACCTCTCAATACCTATCTAATCCCACGTAGCAGGTCCTAAATGCGAACCTGCAGGAAGAGTATATAATGCGGCAGTTCTTGCACCATCAATTCCAGCACTAGAAACTGTGTTTCCCCACCACTTCAAACTAGTCTTAGTTACCTGTAACGACACGAAGATGAGGATACCCCCAAAAGCGACGCCAGCAGTAAGTGCGGATGTAAGAACGTAGTTATACTTTGTCCACCATGCCAGATATCTGCGTCGGATATAGTACATAAAAATGAACGAGAGCTCAATTCCAGGTGTGTAGTAAGACAGATTGTATGAATTCCCAAACCAAGTCATACCTGATAGAACGAGAATAGGGTTGACATGCTTCAAGTATTTGTAAAAATATTTTCTAGCATAGTAGCAAGGGACGGCGGCGACAGCACCAATAAGGAAGGCCCACTTCAGGAATGGATAAAGAGTGTTGAAAACTCTGTTCGGTCCAACAACACCCCAGACCAGCGTGGCCGTATATAAGGAACGAGGAAATGTACAAACAAATTTGTTTGCTTGTGTCGGACTGCACAAATCTGGAATGGACTTGATAAGCACGTCCAGGGCTCCAATCGTAGAAAATGTTTGAATCAATGTTGCCAGCATCTGGCATCTGAACATTGCTCTCGGTGGAATCTTGGAGTAATGAGCAAGTTTCTGATCGCCTATGAAACTTTCTGCCTCGGCATCAACATTCCATCCATAGACACGGCAAATCATATTCGCGATGGCATGCCCCGGAACCATATATCCGCCGAGAATGATGCCAATATCACTAAATCCTAGCTGAAATCCGGTGACCGAGTAAATCACTGCGCTGGGAATAACAAGCACCACGCATACGACGATAATAACAATAATTGACCATGAAGGAGTTTCGGTTGGCCAACACTGGACAGCAATGATACCGAACGCTAGAGATATCAAGAGGATACACAGATACCACCAATCAGGGACTTCTGGATATTTAGCCATCAGTCTAGACATAGGATCATTTTGCATCTCGTAGTTGGACACTTTGCGGTCCTTGATGCTCTTCCAAAAGCCTTGCAGTGCCACCTTGATCTGTGACCACTCTGTGAGGCCGATGTAGATGAACGACAAGGTAAGCAGAGTGAATTGAGCGCCATAGTATACTAAATAACCCAAGGAAATAAAAGGAGGTGAGTATGCTTTATACTTCTCCAGATCAAGCTCAAGCTTATCGTTGACAATCTGAGAGGCATTGAATGCAGATGCTTTGTTATTCCAAGTCGCATTCGAATTAATGGGAAGATACCCCGTCCATTTATAATTCTTCCAATAAAGAGCAATGATAAGAAGGCCAGCAGATAACATGCCAATGTATCTGTTACACGCTGAGAAAAACGGTGTTGCAAGAGGATTGGAAAAGTTCATAACGGCCCAATCCCATGTCGTCCAAGGATTGAACCCAAGCCCCAAGCTAGAACCTGTCACAATAGCCAGCACTTTGTGCTGAGGTGCAATCCATGTCATCCAGTTGAATGTACTAAGCGCTGTGAATGTATATCCCGGAATTAAAAAGTACAGCAAACTCGCACCAAGGCAAATGAAAAAGAACTTGTATTTGGAAATCGTCCATCCATGAATATTGCGCCCAGTCTCAGGCAGCAATAAGGTGCGATTGAGCATAAGAGTTGGCAAAAGAGAAGGCCAGACCGCTTTCGTGGGATAGACAACCCATCTTCTCAGTATACCGGCAAGACCGAAACCCATAAACTGTGTGGAAAAGTTTAGCAAAAATATGAAGCCAAAAGTCACCCAGGTCTGATTGAAGAACAATTTCAGCTTCATTGTGAGGACATAGCTCATGAAGTTCGTAGAGCCTGATCCCACATTAACCATAAGGGTTGCAAGCATCTGCTCCTTGAAGTTCCAGGGTCCCGGGTTGAGTGAATGTCGAACTCCAAACAAGGTTATACCTTTGTCTGGCAAGATTTTCTCCAATAGCTTTCCACATGGATAAAGTAAGATTTGGAGAGTTGTGGACCGAAGCTTGAGCGACGGTTGACGGAAGTTAAAGAGCTCGTTGATAAATGAACCAATTGCGACCCACACAATACCCAGGAAATAGGCACGAATAGTTTCCACAGGCATACTTGGGTCATCTGTTGGATCGCAAATTGCGCGCACCTCAGGGTATGGCGAATGGAATTTAATCAAAGCTGCCTCCAACAAAACATCGAGAATGTACGATTCGTGATCTGTGCCATACGCTTCTTCTCCTTTCAACATAGTCGCTATAGTGCGAAGAGTCTCTGAAGGAAAATTTGGGTCGTCCGAATGATAGTCGGCCGCCTCTTCGAGGACATGCAAAGCTTCATCAACGCTCAATGTGCTTATCATATCGAACAAGTAATCCGTTTGGGGACCAATATCTAAAAGATCCTCAAGATCTTTTCTCATGCCACTTTTAAGTCGTTGCATGGCCTTCTCTCGGAGATTGGGAATATCAACGACTTCCTGAACACTAACAATGCCCACTTTTTCCTTTGAAGCTTCATTGGATATGGCAACTGCATTGAAATCATGGACCTGTCCTGTCGCATATTCACGGAGTTGGTCTTTCATATTGCTAAGAAAACGCATTAATGATTATTTATCAGATCATCATGATGTAACTCACATTCGATTCGCTAGGAATATATGTTATGGGAGGCTTCACCGATTGCACTGATTGATAGCAACTATTCGTAATGACCGTTGATGCTTCCCCTGCTGTGGTTTCCTAAAGGACAAGTAGAAAGGGCTGTGAAACTGACCAGCGCGCAAGTCAATTAATATACATTGCTCGCTCACTGATATGGGTTGCTCTATTGTACGAGGTATCAATAGTCTTGATGTTTCAGATGATCATCATCTTCGTCATTAAGTCCTACGTACATGTATGTGATACGCACACTTTTTTCTGTTTCAGAAGCAATTTCTGCATATAGACTCTTATCTTTGAGTACGTCTACTTGTGTGCTGTCGTATCAAGATATATAGGCGATACCAAGGGAATGGTTAGCCAATATAAGACATATTTGCGTCGTTAACCTTATCTCCCCATATTTCCTGACCCTGGTCTCTTACTATATATAAACATAAAGAGCGTAGCGCCTGCGATATATGCCAAGACATTTTGCAAAGCATGGATAAGCTAAAAGAGAAACCTCAGCGCACAGGCCGCGCAATACCTAGTGTCAAATTTAAGGTGGTATCGTAGCGTCGCGCTACTTGGCTGCACCGCCGGGGAGTCCATCTGCAGCGTCATTCAACAACTGCCCACTTGAAACTTTACTACGGATATCGCATCAGTTATTTTATGCAAAGGTTGCGAAATACCTAACCAGCTCCCAAGCTTCATAAAAATAATAGGAGCAGGAAGTAGATTTAATCCGAAAAAGTTATGGTTGTATTGACATTTATTACAGCATTATGAAGAGACATAGCATTTTGTGTAGTGGTGGTTGCGGTAGCTATGGGGATATTTACCGATTTGCAGATACTCCTTTACCAAGGCCGTCGTGTGACCTCTTGACTGTCGCACGAGAAGCTGCTGAGGTGCCAAGATTGAGGCAGCATTGCAATTTCAATTTACCTGCAACTACATAGTACGTCTATAAGCTGTAACAGAATGATCGCGAGCTCATCAGATCAATTTTCCCGACTTATCAGGCAAACGATGAATGTTCTGTCTGTGCTGTCGGGCAATGAATCTTGGCATCAGACAATCTAGGCGAGCAGCAAGTGGGCCTAGACGCACCACTCTCTTGAGAACACCCTAGGCTACGAAGTTGCGGTACAACTGGGGCTGCTCATGTCGATGGATCTCAGGTGGAGCGATAAGGAGGGCGTGCATTGACTGTGCGGACGCACATTGCAAATTCAAGGCTCAGAGGAAGGGGGACGAATGTATTTAAGGTTTTCCACTAAGAGTCGAATTGAAAGATTCAGGAGTTGTTAGCGAGAAGCAACAATCCTTCCGCATCATTATATACATCTACTAGAATAGAAATAAAACCCACCAAAATATATATCACGAAAATAGTAACTATCAGTCGGTTCAGGGTTCGTCAATAAGAAGAAATAGCAAGAATAGAAACTAGTAAAACGGCACTATCTTAACTGTAACCCAAACTCTGCGTAACTGGCAGCGCTTGTGGCGTTAGTAGGCGTTGTGGCTGCCAGCACAGCCTCAGGGACAATCAGGAGTAGGATCTAGCGGTGCAATTCTGACAGGTTCCTGACAGATGATAAGATAAGCTTGCCGTTCTCTCACGGCAACCCAAGTCTTGTGATCGTCGTGATAACGTCCGAATTGATTGATCTCAGAAAAGTCAAAAGGCGAAACGCATGATGCACAATTGAATTCTCTATGCAGATCAAAACTTGAAAAATCTGTCATATAAACTGCCGATAGTTATGCCATTTCCCGCCGCCAGTCCGAATTCATCTAAAGTTCGGTAATTCAATCCTACTCCTAACCCTAACCTCTTTGGTGTTGTATTTGGTGTTGTATAACATAGGTTAGGCAATACGAAGGACGCGACTGATTTGCAAATGGCTGCATCTCAGCGAACCTTATCACCTGACCCAAACTACAGTAATTCATACTCTGCAACGTGTACCGACCATGGCAGTCGCTGATCAGCACAGAGATCGTTGAACCGCAGCTAACGAGTCCTGCAATCGCTGATTATGGGTCCCTTACTATCGCCGACAGAATTAGTTCTGAGGCGGCTGCAGTGACACCGCACGCATAATTCAAGAAAGAGAGTTGCGCACGGATCAGAAGCGAAGCACCTGACTCTAATCAGTCGAGGTACCTTGACGCAGAGCTCGGGCCGCCGGTCTATGCACTCGCATTGCAGAGCCCGAAAATCGCCTTATCAGTTGAGTGTGAGATTACGCAAGCCCATCGAAAAGCAGTCCAATATCTAATTATTCAACTTGCTATAAAGCCTTTATCCGGAAGAAACACCAGGCCCGGACTCAGTGTCCAGCAGATTGAGGACGGTGTCATCAATGGTACTACAAACTTTGAAATTTAGTGCGGTGCGCACTGCCCTTTCCGGGGCCCACCCACGGCACGCCATACTCACGCAATTTTAGCTTATTTTGTGACCGAGTATCTTGGGGTAGGCTTGAGTTTTGCAGGGAATGATCCCTGCATGCGTCACCTTCCGGTTCAAGGCGTCACGCTGAGAACTTCTGGAAGTTTTCGCAAAACATTCTGTAATAGCCGGTTTCGTGTCTCGATCATGAGTAGTGCACAAAATATTACACTTTCGACATATATTAGCATTTAGTATCTTAATAAATAATGGATATTGGTTCTTTCATACTATATGCCGAGTGTGATATAAAACATGGACAGTATGAAATGGAGAGTTACCATGAAATACAACTTGATCGGCGTAGCCTGAGGACCAATGGGCAGAGTATGTACCAACGTGCAAAGTGGCCAACATGCTAGCCTGCTGTTGTCGGACGAAGCGCACACTTTGTACTGTCCCAGCCTTGGCCGTCCTGGAGTGATAGGACTGCGATGTCGCAACCGACTCTGTCTCAGATACCATGGTCGTGGGCAAAACCATTGACACGTTACCTCAGAGGCCGTACCAGCCCATGATTGGGTAAGCCATTTGTCGATCAGAAAAAAAGGTCTGACGGTTTAGGCACAGAATTCGCTAAACTCCGGCGACCCTGACAGCCAGGCGCGCCATTGCGCAAGATTCGATGGCTCACACCGAAGGCCACGGTTGCAGTCTATGTTATCCAATTAGGGTTGCTCATGGTACACTTGGGCTAGAACGACTTGACCCTTTGTGATCAGGTCTACGATGGCCTTAAGGATTAACAACGATCTGTGCAGGATTGCCAAGCCTATGACTCTGCGTGACAAGCAGGTTGGTGAACAACTCGACAAACAGGAGCGAGAGCGAAGGTCTTCCCGACACGGGCCTTTCTTCTATTGTGCAGAAAAGTGGCACTTGGTGCGCCGTGCCCAAAGAAGTCAAAAACGGCCTGGCCTAGGAACTGTGGATAAGGTACTGGGCGATCAGGAGGCGTCCAAGCTCCTCAGCATCGATGAATAAGGGAAAGCCGAGTATTCTTTCGGCATTTACTCCAACAAGGCTGTACAGAAGGATTTGGCTGATAATGTATCCGACAATTGAGTTTTGCGTTCCCAGCAGTCGCACATGTGATAAGTGGGATTTACGCGAAGAGAAACAATGTGTTATAGATTCCCAATTTATCGAGACTGCCGATTTGCGAAAGTCATAGAGGTGATCTTCATTAACAGAACTTGCACGTGATATGCACGCAACGCTCACTGGAGGTCAAGATCTTCATATGCAAACTCGTGTATCGCTATCACTGGGAGAAAGAGGGTGATTCGAAGACAGAATATGACCCGTACTTCAAGCTCACCCGACCTGTAAATTTGTATGTGAGGACACAGACGCGCGAACGATGGCCAAGCAAGAGCTACGAATGGCGACGAAAAATCGCCAGACGCAGAGGCGCTCGACACAGTACTCGAAGCAGTCATGCCGACGAATGTGGTAAACATGGCTCGCCTTGAGTTGAGGGCGGAGATGAGATGTTGAGAAGAGCGTGAAACGGGGGATAGCGAGAGTCGTGGGTCTCAGCTACGCAGCGGGACGTCAACTACTACGGCGCGGTGGGACGAGATAGCTAATAACGTGGGTGATAAGCGAGCCGCGCATACGTAGACTTTTATTAGCCCTCGAAGGTACCCCAAAACGCGCTCAGCTAAACATATGACGGGCTGCAACGATCTACAATGTACCCAATCCACCTTACGCGATCGAATGAATGGGGCGACGTTATTCCCAATTCTCGAAAATTTACGGACCTGGAAGAAAAGGCTATTTTGGAGCTAGAGTCTCTGAATATAAGGGCTTTGGGTTCTCAGCAAATATGTTTATCGAGACGGATGTCTTCTTCGCGATTTGTGCACAAACTATGGTGACAGGGCGTTGCAGGCACGAGTCGCAATGCTGCTCAGGAATGACATTTTCGACTGCACAGGTTACTACTTTCAGTCACGACGGTGCACGGAGAAAAATGACGAAATCAAATTCAGCTTCACCTGTTCACGTTCCACTGAACGCGAAACTGAGCGAGACCCTCTAGGATTCAGCGATACACAAGTACGTATTGCACAAGTTAGGTACAGCTTAGTTTGCAGCTGGCTAATACAACGCCAAATGTAGTCGCGAAGGAGTTTTTTCATTTCCACGGCCAGCTTCATATCATCTTTCTAAAGGTAACGGATCGGAAGCCACAGTGTACGACCATAGAAGTCATACACACCAAAGTTTCATATGAGTACGACGATATATTGAGGACAGAAACTCCTATCTCCGCGGCAGATATATCAGAACTTAATTCGAATGGCAAGTAACACTCAATTTGCGAAGACAAATCTGCGCACTATAACTAGACAACAAGTCTACAACGTCTGGCTCGGGTTTACTAGAAAAGACTGGAAAAGAGATCCGACAAATGACTTCTTATCCGCCCAGCGTCTTATTGGAGAAAAGGACGGCTACCAGCTAGTCGAAGAACTTCAAGAACCCGGTTCGTGACACCCTGTTTCAGCGATACAATCTGTGAGAAATGGACGTATATGGCGGATATGGACTTGAAGATGAAGGTGCACTATGAAAGGGAGGCTGAGAATCTTGATCTCTATACCGACCAGCTCACGACTATTCACGTCTATTTATACACGAATAACACCTCGACCCGAGGTGGCAAACAACTCAGAACTCCCCCGCTCGCCCACCAATACCGCGA
>NW_027118267.1:0-9120 GCF_038497915.1 Lipomyces doorenjongii | reverse complement strand
TGCAGCGCGCCCATGCAGCACTTCCGGGTAAACCACCGACTTACAAACTCTATTTGTGTGGTCTTACCCCTGGAATCCCCTACTCCCCTACACGCTGCAGCCCCATGCACCGCCTGTTATATGTACAGTCCTGTACTTACCGCTGCTGGACGGTGAAATTGTGCAATTGCCGACTTCCTATTCTGGTACTAGTTGTGCTGTTCCTAAATTTAATGGCCCTAGCCCACTCTCGCAACTTATCGTGTTTCTTGTACCGTATCCGCTCCGGCGCTGTGACAGTTAATCCTTACCTTGCTCCAGCCAACCTCCTCAGTTACCCTGAAAACATCACCAAAATTTCACGCCTACGAAATAAAATAAAACTAATAAATTCTGTTGAGAAAAATCAGGGCTTTCGCATGGTCTAAGTCCTACCCGATATGCAGCAGTGGTTATTGTGGCCCGGACACTAACAGTCGTGGGCTTGGCTGGCCTAGGCAATTGTCGACTTCCTATTCCGGTACTACTTGTGCTGTGCCAAATATATTTGTTGCCTATGGGCCGAGTGTGCAAATACTTTGGCAGATGTGCCCAGAGAGTAAGTGTACGGAATGTTTGCGAGATGTGCCTAGAACAAGTGTGCAAATACTTTGACGGACGTACCTGGAGTGAGTGTGCAGAATTATTTGCCAGATACCGACAGCCAGTGGGACACACGCCATACTAAACCTCTAAACCCTTACCTTGGTCGGACATGTCGGACACCCTTCAGTATACAGAAACGGCACCCTGAAACGGGCGTGACCACTTGGCTCTCCCGTGCGGCTCAACGGTCGGACACGTCGGACAGGTTCAGCCCCCTGAAACGCAGCTTACATCTTTAGGAGACTAACTGCACGAGGAACCAGATACTGTGATGCGAGGCTTTCTCCCGTAGGGAGAATGTGGTTAATTACTTCAAACTGCTGCCTCAGGATATGCGTGCTAAACATTACAACAGTTGCTAGTGCTGGGGATTGTCGAGCCAAGTCATCATTCTCACGAGACACTCTTTAATAGTTCAAGGTCGTGGACGAGGCCCATCGCGGCTACCTTCTGGTCATCTGTAAGCTCGAGTCCTTGATGCAACCTACCCGTATAGTGGCATATTTTTCAAGAGTGTCTTTTTCTTGCACCTCATAAAAGTAATCTCTATATAACTTGGATTAGTTATGCCCTAAGATATACAGGAATGAATAAGTAACGGCATACTTCTCTCGCTCGCCGACCATGACTTTACCCAACATAGGCTGAAATCCAGCGCTCGTGTCCTCCCGTGTAACATTGAACATCTTCAAGCACAAGTGCTTCAGTAACTCGAAAGACCTGTCCTGTGGACTGTATAGTAGCGGTCCGAGGTCACTCAAGTCCAAAGTCTCCAGCAAAGGGTAGACTTGAAACTTTACACCAAATTGATTCAGATCCCTCTTTGCTGTTATAGTACTGCTATGGTTTGGGACAGAGTGAATATTTTCTGGAATTCCAAATGGCGTAATCGAATTTTGCCTCTGGTTTTCTATATCCATTACTTCGACATATCGCAACTGGGAAGCTATCTTGGATCGACCATAGAAAGCTTGAACCTTAGCTGGATGATACTCAACACTTTGGCCATCCTGATACCGTGAATAGTGAGTCCTCATGCCTTTCTTAGTGGTGGTACAGGTATGATGTAGCCTCTGCTCACAGAGTTGACACTTGAAGCCATCATGAACTGGAATACCCTGAAGTGTAGCTGACCCTGGTCTAAATGCAAGGGGATGAAAGAATGATGGACCTCGATCCTCTTCTTCAGAATCATCTAGCTGGTCGTCCACATTGTCATCCCATATCACTGGTAAATGAATCCTGAGGTGGTTCATACGCAGCACTAACAAGACAGCATTGACATTTCGAATTTCAAGCCGATGAATCCCCTTGATGTGATCAATAATCATACTTTTATCAACAATGAAGTGGCAATGGTCGCATATGGCAACCTTCCAAGTGTCCTCGATCGTAAACCCAAGGTCAGCCATTGTACGGAGTTCTGTACTCATTAGCATTCCTGACTCCTGAAGTGACATAACAAAATAGTTGCCTTCAATTGTGCCTGTCAAGCCACCATGTTGGCTTGCTCCGTCTTCTGCTTGATAGGTGGACATAGGGGCGGCGATGACCTGATTCATGCCGCAGTTCTGACTACGCATGTGACGTCTCAACCCGCTAACGGACGATTTCTCGGCCTTGCATGTAGGACAAACATACTTGCTGCATTAATTTTTATCGGAAAATTCTGAAGTTGGTGCGCCAAATTGCTGCCTGCTCTGTAGACTTCGGATCGCTGTGGCTAAGCCTTGCCCCTGGCTGCAATGCGCGTGGCACCCATACTTCCGTATCTGGCAGTCACGTTCGGACACTCCCTAACCCGCCGGTCGGCATATTTTTTTCCGCCAAACCTCTCACCTGCCGCTCATGTATGTGCGAAGCAATCAATATAGCAATGAAATTTATATCATCCGACTCGCCCGATTTTTCTCATTCCAGTCGACTAATGTTTTTTGTATTTCGTCTTGGTCGATTTTTGGTGATGTATTGAGATTCGGTCTTCTGACCCCAGGTTAAATTTGTCGTTATAGCGGTGCGGTTAATTCAGCTCAGGACCCTAACCACCGGGAGCTACCGCGTTGGCCCTGCTACCCTAACCGTGGTCGCCCGCAGTCGCCCACTTTTACTATACAGAAACCGCACCCTGAAACGCGGGTGACAATCTGGCTCATCGGTGCGGCTCGTTACTATGGACGAGTCGCCCAGTCGCCCAGTTTCAGCCCCCAGAAACCCAGCTTACATCTATAGGCTCAAGGCTTTATTCCTAACAAGTAGAGATTACACAAAAGGATTCGACGAAGACAAAGAAAAGGAGAGAGAAATGGAAGGAGAGAAGGGAACGGAAAAACCTACACGGAAAACTTTTAGTAGGACACGTGGCTCGGGGAGGCAGCGAGATACGAGGATACGCCGATAGGCGCAGCCGAGCCACATTCGGGCGTAGCCCGCGAGTGTGCCTGCTTAAGGCCGTAAAGACTTTTCTTTGAGTCGGCAGACAAGTTTTTCTTTTCCAGAGACTGCATAGCCCTCTGGCTGCGTCATATAGATTTTCTCTTTCAGATCGCCATTGACGAAGGCCGTTTGGACGTCACAATGTTCAATTTAGAAAGCAAATTCAGCGGATAGGTAGTTGTCCTCATCAATCTCCTTTTGCTATCATAAAGGTTGGCTAGATGGCAGGTATGGCAAATAGGTACGAGAAGTGAACTGCATGACGGACGAGACAGGCTTCATTCCGTCCATAATTTCTCTTTTTCCGTGAATTTATCCGGCATTAAATTTACTGGAGATGCGGCGCAATCTTCCGGAGAAACCCCGCACTGATAACTACAAACTTAACTTTTGAGGGTGAAAAGTTAATGGCTGGCAACTGGAGACTCGGAAACTAGACCTGGAACGACTCGATCTGCAAAAGTGAAATTTAAACACTTCTGTCAGAACACTACTGTCGCACTTTAGGTTAAACCTTCTTTTTTTGTTCGTTGTCCTCCTGCTGGGGTCTTTTCCCCGTGTACATGTACATCTGTGTCGTGGCGAATAACTCTAATGTGGACCCTTATTTAACTCTAACGGGTGTGTACCGCAATAATATGTTCGCCACATCTCCCTTGGGTGTTCGCCACTCGCCACATCTCCCTTTTTCCGAACCTTAAGGCGATTTACTCTAACCTTAAGGCGTTTATTCTAACAACTTCCTAGCTGATAAGGTTTCAACATAATAGACAAAACACAATGGGGCATTGGTCATACGGATCCTCATAAATCCTTAACCCCGCACTCGTCCCTGAACTATGCTAGCAGTAAGCTCGGAGAAGAGCCTCCGCATCTCGGCTAAACCACCCCAGATCACTGCCCCGCATATTGGATCCTGACAGATTATGCACTCAATGATACTGCGTAGCGCTGTGCTTCCCCGATTGGGACTTAACACAAAACCTTACATCCGAATCCGGTTGAAGTTCCGCAATGCAATGCAATGCAACGGCGTGCTATATACCTCTATCAGATCACCAGGTTCACAACTCGCATCTGCTGACCCACTTTAGAAACCCTAGTACCCCGCATTCTTACTGGTTGTGCTAATTTGCCGTCTGCTCGAAGGATGCAGATTGCTTGGAACGGGAACGGGCAAAGATAAAGACGACTGGAATCCCCTGCGTTGAACATGCTATCCTTTAGAGGCACAGAGTATATCATTTCAGGTTCAATACTTGATCGTTTGTTGCTTCTTCCATTCGCTCGGGATACCTTTATCTTAGCTTTCTTCCCATATTCTGTTTTTGCAGCCTCTCCCGTCTCCCAACATGGCCGGTGGTGTACCAATCCAAACCATGACCCTGAGTGATGGCTATCTCACGGGTCGAGCGCTCGTCTTCCCCATCTCGCTCATCACCTCGCTCTTCTTCCTCTGGGGCTTCTCATACGGTCTCCTGGATGTTCTGAATAAGCACTTCCAGACAGTCCTCGATATCACCAAACTGCAGTCCACCGGTCTTCAAGTCATGTACTTTGGGGGTGGCTACCTTCTGTTTTCGCCTATTGCCGCTGAGGTTCTGAAGCGTCGGGGATACAAGATCACTGTTCTTATGGGTCTCACCCTTTACAGCCTCGGGGCCATTTTATTCTGGTAAGCCTCTCGCATTCACTTCCCAGACTTCAGGTTGACAGCTTTAGGCCAACCGCCCATTTCAGCACGTACCAAAATCGTATCGCTTCGTTTGGGGGCTTCTGCGTCTGCACGCTCGTCATCGCCTGTGGTCTTGCCACGCTCGAGACGGCGGCAAACTCTTACGCGGTCGTCATTGGCAATCCGACGTCTGCGTCTGCACGACTGCAGTTCTGCCAGTCTTGGAATGGCGTTGCCTCTTTCATCGGCCCCTTGATTGCTTCCAAGTTCTTCTTCACCGGTGCGAACGCCAACAACCTTGTCAATGTGCAGTTTGTGTATCTCGCCGTGGCCTGTGCCGGTGTTGTGGTCGCCGTCATCTTCATCTTCGCCAAGCTCCCTGAGGTCTCGGAGTCAGCGCTGCAAGGCTCCGAGCAGATGATTCTACGCGACGATGATGGCAACGTTATCGCCCAGGGCCCGCTGTACAAGCAATACAAGTGAGTCGAGTCCAACTGTTCCCATGACCTGGACCTTGTCTAACAGTGGCCAGCATGATCTTTGGTTTCGTCGCGCAGTTCTGTTACGTCGGTGCTCAAGTCACCATTGCCAGCTTCTTCATCAACTACGTAACCGAGCTCAAGGACGCGTCGTATAGCTCCTCGGAAGCTGCCAACTTCCTCTCGTACGCGCTCATCACATTTACCGTTGGACGCTTCATCGCCACTGCGCTGGCCACTGTATTCCAGCCCGACTTCCTGATGATTGTGTACACGTGCTGCGCCATTGCTTTCAATGGCTATGTCTGCGCGGGGGTTGGCCGCGCCACCGTCGGGGTGCTGATTGTGCTGTTTTTCTTCGAGGCGCCGATGTACCCAACCATCTTCACGCTGGGCACCGCCAACCTGGGGCGCCACACACGGCGCGGCGCCGGCATCTTGGTCATGGGCGTGGCGGGCGGCGCGGTGTTTCCGCCGATCCAAGGCGCCGTCGCCGACGCGGCCAGTACGCATATTTCCTACATAGTTCCGCTCGTCGGATTTGTCTACGTCCTGGGCTATGTCGCCTTCCACTGGCTCCGTCACGGCCGACACATCTTCCGAGTCAAAGATATTGTGGTCTCCGGAGAAGTCGGCATCGAGGGCGGTGCAATGTGCAAGGTCCAAGATGGTAAGTATGTTGAGCACGCTGAGAAGAACGACCCTTAGTTATGGTGCATCCACCACCGAAGTACCAATTATTTTCAAGAATTCTATCGGCAACACCGCATCATGATCCATCAACTCGTATATCGGACTGTTTGTAAGAGTATCAGCTCAAAATTGCCACTTAGATTATTTCGTTAAATAAAGGAATTCGAACGTGATCGCTGGGTACTATTTTGGTGGGCTATTGTGTAACAGTGGCTGTGGCTAGGGGCTAGGCAATGACTGGGACTGGGACTGAGGCTAAGCTAAGTGTGAGTGGCTAGACCTCAGTGCAGTCTCGGGACTTCCAGGGTTCCCTCGATAACTCTGTAAGAAACCTTATTGTTCCTGGTAACCGGGCATCACCCTACTGGGTTCCGGGTTCAGGGTTACGGACTCCCACACGTTACATTATTTCCGATAACTAGACCCTACTATCGGGCGTAGCACATATACAGTTCTCGTTCCTGTCAGAATACTGGTGCTAAACTTGTAGTTAATTGTCTATCTCCTCGGGGCTATTTTCATCTATGTCGAGCTTCTATGTTCGAAGCTGCACACTCATTAAACTCTAATCTTATGGCTCACTTTATCGCCATCTCATATAACTAACATGTGCACGCCACAACTCTAATGGGTGTTTTTCCACTTCTCTGTTCTCCTAACCTTAGAAGGCGGTTGCTCAACCATAAGGCGTTTCCTTCAGCCTTAACCGCGTTTATTCTAACACGATGTGGTGAATAAAGTTTGAGTGTGTGTCGCGAAAGTTTCGCGTGGCTTGATGTCAACTGCAAGGGGTTTGTGGAGTTCACTGGGATTTCCTTGAATCCAAGGCCCAAAGGGAATTAAGAGGTCTTTAAATCAAGAATCTGCACTTTAGAAATAACCTTCATGTGACCCACGCTTGGACATGTCCTGCTGATTGATCACTTGACAATCTTTTATCTTCATTTAGAAGTGATTGTCAGTTATATTAATAAGTGACGTTACCTTAAGACGTATCCGGTAATGGCGATTGATCAGCTGCTTCATTTTCTGACATTAGTCAGAAAATACAGTCCCGTGTCCAATTGTGCGATATCATAAGACCTTGAAGTTAATTGTAATTACTCATTGCTTTTGCGAAATAGTCTCAGTATTGGTTTACGAGGATGTAGCCTTTCTTCTGATGATGCGGCTGGATATTTGCTTAGAGAAAGCCACTTTTAAAGCCACTCTCGTGTTTTTCCACGAGTATATTCAAGCTTTACCGCCAAATCATCAGCAAAACCTTCCCTGAACCCCGATGGCCTTCATCTGCTCGCCATCAGCAGGGAAATAGAGCGCCGTCGTCTCGGCATCCATGAGGCCGTTGTCGGCAAAGAAAAGATTGAGCCCAAAGTGGCATGTGTTATCGGCCATCTCATTAACGCCGCTATGAGAGAAGTGCGACAGCACACTATAGTTGTTAAGGCGTGCCATGGTGATTTCGGAAATGCACCTCCAACAAGGCAGCAAAGGTCAAGACGCCCTGACGCTCCCCGTTGCTTGCGAACCCAAAGCCGGCGGCAGCAGAAAAGTTTCCGCGTTCCATGACACACGATGGGGACAAAACCCTCGGGATGCTTGGCATGAATGGCCTTGAGCCCCGTGGAACCCTCTAGATCCGAGTCTATGACCATGACGCGGCGAACGGCTTCCTCCTTTGTCAATCCATCGAGGATAGAGTTGACAGCCTCACCAAAGATGACGCGGTTGCTGCCCCTGTCCTTGGTAGAACCAAGGGACTCGTGCGGGTTCGAGGTCGGCTTGATTTCGTCGTAGAAGGCCAGCTGCTCGGCCGCGTATACCTGCCTAGTGAGGTGTCTGCGCGCTACATCAATCATGGGCGCCAGTCTGGCCCTCAATGCCCTCAATGCCGGGGGCATCTTGCGGTCCGAAACCACGGCAGGGTTCAGGGTTGAAACCCTGAATCCGCTGGCAGCGAGGATGACCGTGGAGGGGACGACGGGAAAATGAAACAACAATCGGTTGCTACAATGTTCAGGCAAAGCGCGAAAGATAATGTAGGCAAGACATTGGTGCAGAATTTGCTACGTTGGATTGTGATGGATGATATGGCGTTCATGGCAATTGAATCCTCAGCATTCCAACAGATATTCAAAGACCTACCGGGTGTCTCACTTCCGTTCAATTGCCGCCAAACGGTGGCTCGTCGAATTAACTCGGAGTTCACTTTGTGTAGAGCTCAATTGGTCGAAGAGCTGGAACTAACTTGTAAGAGCATTGCATTGTCGCTGGACGTTTGGACCAGCAAAAATTCGAAGGCTATGCTGGGAGTGATCGGACATTGGCTAACCCATCAATATCACTATCGGGAACATGTCCTCGAGTTCACGGAAATATGCGGTGCCCACACTGGAGAGAATATGGCAGATCTGTTGATTAAGACTTTGGCAGAGAACACAAGCTTCTTACCATTACGGCGGATAACGCTTCAAATAACTAAACTCTAGTGTCTGAACTATACTTCCTTCTACAGGAACAGTCTTTAGCAGAAGATACAGCTACATATCGTTTTCAAAATGTTGACAGCTATGGGCGATGTCTGGGTCATGTACTTAATCTAATCGTCGGTGACATTCTCTCTGCATTAAAAGCAGGTATCGCAAGACTGCAATCGAAGCTTGTGATCTGATGCAAGCAAATCTAGGAATTGGATCGCATTCTGCACTGTCGAGACTTCGGATCATGGCGCTTTGGATAGCGCGGACGCCGCAGAGAAAGCAACAATGGAAGATTACATGCGGAACAAACGGATTAAAGGAAAAATTCATTGAGTATGATGTGGACACCCATTGGAATTCCACGCATCGAATGGCCAAGACGCGCTCGAAGCAAAGCAGCAGATAAAGAAGTGGATCGAGCACCAACACTATCTTCCTCCCTTTAGTACCGACGACTGGGACCGTCTACAACAGATTGAAAATGTTCTCAAAAAGTTCGAGGAGTTCCCTCTTGTCGTTTCTAAGCGAGAACCTCAGATCACACTCGTCATACCTGTTGAAATATGCGATATTGATTGGTAGAGCACAGTGGAAGTAAGCTCGATTAGAACTTTTAAATAGAAGGAAAAAGGGTTGCTGGAATGTCCGTAGTCTTAACTATCGTATCCAAGGTAATTGAACCTCTATATATACACAGAAATACTGTGTAGTAGTACGCAATGTGTCTAATCCTCAA
>NW_027118266.1:0-9300 GCF_038497915.1 Lipomyces doorenjongii | reverse complement strand
TTTCTAAACGACAATTTGATTCATACCAGTAGAATAATAATACTGGCTGAAGTGGAGTAGAGGACAGCTGTAATTGAAGACAGAGGGTAGACTAGTAGTTACCATAAGCACTAATGGGCGCTTGACGCTAAGCTCTATATAGACTAACTCAACCGCCAAACCTTCATCTAATGGAGCATTATTGGGTGTTTTCTTCTGGACGACTCTTCATCCTCTGCTTCTTCCCAGACAACTAAATCTCTGAAATTTTCGGTATATCTTTAGTGATCACCATGCTGCTTTCGATATTTCAGTCGACAGCATTTCTATACGCCATTGCCTCCGCGCCCGCTGTTCGTGCGGTCTTTTATGACTGCAACGCTGTTGTAGATGGACAGGCCCTCAATCTTACCTCGCTCGCCGGAGATCACTCTGTCAAAGTCATCCGGAGTACGCCTCCATCGACAACTACTATGACGTGGAACATTAATTTGTGTGCTCCTCTCACTATTAATGACCAGATGGCTGTCAGCATGCAATGCCCCGCAGGAACTCAAGGTAGGTGTATACCGAATAATATTCATATGGCCATATTAATGGCACTTGATCGTGATAGCTGACAATAACCGTAGTTTGCGGAATCCAGACCGTTGCTATCGAAGGTCAGAACCCATTTATTACTCAGGTCATCCCTGTTTCTGGTGACTTGAACGGCTCTACTGCTCAAGACGAAGCCTACTCTGTGAGAGATCATGTCCATCTCACCGGCGGAATGTGGGGTGAAGTTTATGAAATGGAGACCGACATCGATTTTGTCTGCGATAATACTCTCACTGAGGTTACTCATGATGCCGATGGCAATACCATTGGCCTTCAGGTCCTGAGTTGGGACGAGAAGAGCCTTCATCTCCAGTGGCACACCTCTGCTGTTTGTGATGAACAGCTTGTCGGTGTGCAGCAGTCGACTAATTCTACGGCCTGGAACGTCGTCAAGTACATCCTCATTGCTGCTCTACTCATACTCGTTGCCTATTTTGGTATCACTGCCTACGTCAATTACAGAAGGGGTGCGACTGGCGTCGACCTTCTTCCTAGCTCCCAGGCTATTGTTGATATCCCGTATGTCGCCCGGGACTTCGCCAAGAAGGTTGGAAGTGGCTTCTCGACGAACAGCAATAGAGATGGTTATGCGGTCTTTTAAATATTGCTTCGCTGTTAATCGAGTTGGGATAAGTTAGGGAATAATCTCTTCATTTCGTGCTTTGTCTCAGGGGTTTCTTCATCTTCTTGCATATTCGCATACAGGATAGGTCATGCAACTGTTTGGCGTAATATTCATAAATTTTTGGTAATATTTTACTATTCATGCCTGGTTTTCGGTTTATTTGAACCAGATGGGGTGTATCTGGTATATGGCGCGAATTCGGGAAGTTGTGGGTTTGCATGCTAGATGGAGAACAAATAGTTCAATCATGTTGCGGTTCTAAAATGATCGTCTCTGTTGTTTAGGTGGATTTCGTTTATTCTCTGGTGCTTGTAAAGAATCCTATTATTACTTGTAGACGTTTTCTAACTAATCTTGTCACTTTCATGATAGTACGTCATTTTCAAGTCCAACTTTTGTTTAGCGTGGATTAGGGGTTTCTCGGCAAAACCAAGCGCACGAAGGAATCGAGTGGGGAGCTCGCCTAATTCGCCTGTAATACTGTTTCCTTTCACAGTCCGTCCGGTCTGTAATGTCACTCTTGAAGTGACTTTTATTTTTAATTGGGAAGGTCAATTTGGGCTTAAAACTGCGCTTGCCTATAATTGCAATTAGTGCCAGTGACTATGGCACTTACTCGAACAGTGTCCGGAGGTCTAGTGCGCAGCACTCTTTGGGCAGCTGCGCGACCTGGGTCAATGTGCCAAAGTATACAATGCTCTAAAATAGTAATATCCGTGATTGCGAAGACTAGAATGGTGAATTGTTCCATTAGAGGGTATGCTACTGTGCTGGATACGGCAACCTTATTGAAGAATTCGAACACCGGCAAGGGCACTGGATTCAAGAGACCGACGAAACGGTTTTGGGAGAAGGCTAATATCAAGACTACCGAAGGTATGGGTTATGTTCTACTATTTGTTTATATTTAAAATCATCTTATGGATCATGTGCATTGAATACTAGATGCTAAAGTGCAACAGATGGACACCAGATCAACCTAGACGTTCGCCCGATCCGAACTGCCAGCGGCCACCCGTTAATCGTTCCACACAATAAAACTACCCTCGCGCACCTGATTGTGCAAGAATGGGCTACACTGCCGTTTCTGCAGATCAAGCCACACTCGCTACCGCTCACATCTTTGGCCGCCAGAGCGATAGACATCACCAAGTCGGACGACGCAACGCTCACAAAAGACAGTATTGTGAAGGCGCTATTACCGTACCTCGATACTGACACCATGCTTATATTTGCTCCGTCAGAGGAATATAACGGTGCCTTGCGCAAAGCACAGGAGGAGATTTATCGACCTATTATCGAGTGGGCCGAGACGCAGGCTTTCAGGGGCGCAAAGCTGAATTTCTCAGATGGTGACAAGGGACTAACTGGAAACATGCAGTCCGAGAACATTAAACGGACAGCAGCAGCATGGGCGAATTCTTTAGATGTCTGGCAGCTTACAGCATTTGAGCGCGCAGTGCTTGAAGGAAAGTCATTCTTGGGCGGTATGAAGCTTGTTAATCGGGAAATATCCACTAGTGACTTGGCTGAGGCGGTCACGTTGGAAGTGCTTCATCAGATGAAGAGATGGGGTGAGGTGGAGGATTCTCATGACGTTGATTGGGCGGATCTTCGTCGGCAGATTGCATCTGCTGCGGTTTTGGTCATTACAGACTAGGTAACAGATGTGACATTTTTGTGTATTATTGACCGTTAAGTTCAAGAACATTGACGATGTTGTTAGCAGAAATATAAAACCACGAAACAAGTAGAACATAACAACCAAGAAACAAAACATTCAAATCTAATTTGTCATCTTTATATCCAATACGTGCACCATATATGTACAAAACTACTATATAACACCAACCAGAAACCCAACCCACCAAACTATGCGCCAATTAGAGCGCCTCTTTCATCGCTCTATCTACCAAATTTGTATCCTTCTCTCCTTTGAACTACATGCTAGTCAGCTGTCAATTGTATATAAACGCTGTGTAGGTCTCGACACATACCTGAAGCATGTACACCGCGATGCGAGATTCCCCATCAGCGACAGCATCAGCATGTTCGGACAGTTCATCCATAACATGAATGGCAAGGCCCGTCCGGCCAACGCGCTCAAACGAATTTCGCTGAACCACCAGATCAAAGTACACTTGCCCGTCGTGCCGCTTGACCATCACTTTATTACCGACAGCACCGGGAATGCCTGTGACTGACAAAGTCGCGGGTCCAATGTTCCGCCATTTCAATGCGTTCTGACGCAAGAACAACCGACATTTGAAGTCTTTGATCAGTAAGACTTCTCCGACACCAGTAATACTCGAATCACCAGAATTATTACCACTGTGATTGGTACTGTCTAACAATGGATGATACCAAATAGAGGCATGACCACCAAAGAGAGACGAACCGATACTGCTATGTGACGACGACTCGCTGCTTGCAATACTCGGCGCGGACGAACTATATGGCCGAGATTTAATGTCGTGAAAATCTAGCCGGCAAGAATTCATGGCATTATACATGCGATCTGCCTCAATCGCAGTGCGAGTTCGGAACATTGTGATTCCCGAACTACCTACTTTCTTGAGATGAATATCGAAGGCTGTGCTTCGTCGGATATTCACATGCTGATCAATCGCAATTGTGAGTATAGCACCGTCATTCGAAGTTGATAAAGCTTTATCTCCAAAATTGAACTGCACTCTGTTCCCATGGCAAACGGACGACGTGCTACTCGGGACTATACTCTGAACCCCGCCCCCCGTTATCGGCCAGACTTCGATCGCCCCACTATCTTCAGTGACAGTGACTATGACACGAAGCTCTTTCTCGCAAATACGATCCCATCGGTGCTGTGGGCTCCATTGGTAGACAAGAGCGTTGCATAAAAACAAAACAATCTTCATATCGTCCGGATTCTGTAAGGTTGGAGACGGAGTGGTAGCGGAAGCCGATACAGAGGTCGCATCCTCCGAGACGGAAGCAGAGTCGTCCCAGACGGATCCTGAGGAAATGCTGGATGGTGCGTATTCGTTTTTCAATGGGGATGAAGGCCGACTTTCACCACGCACGGACGAATCTCTCGAAACAGCAGAAACTATAGAACCCACAGACGACAGAGAAGATAGCTGCTGCGGCAGATTTGTCCGTTGTCCAATCTTCAGAGAAGCGACTGAATTACATGGAACGGTCGTATCCACTACCTCATCTTCATTGGCGACAGGAACACTCGTGAGCGGGAATGATACCGACATATTCTTCACATCGAAGATATCATACGTGGGCGACTCATGCTCATGCTCATGCTCATGCTCTTCCTCTTCACTATCTGACATAGGCTTATCAACAAGAACGTATCGCTCAAGCCCTTGATCCGCAACTGCACGAAGAGTAGCCTTACTGTCGCGAACGGTAGACGACCTCGACGACCGCGACGATCGGGACTCATGTGAAAGACGCGAAGTTCCTACCCGAAGAGGTAGTGCTGGCGAGGGAGGCGAAGATTCAATGGCCGAATCAGGCGGGGGAGATGACGGCAAGGGCACATCGCCCAAAATATAAATGCTTGGGCTGAAAATCTCCACTTCCTGAATAAGTTCATCGATTCCAAGTCTGTCCATGTAAGTCGTTCGATGTGCAATTTGAGGATAAATATCCTCGGACTTCAATGCAACTGCAGCTCCATCGTTTGTAACCACGATATTCTCGGCGGGAGACGGTGGATAACCAGGGGAGAGTAATGGCCGTTGAAATTCTGGAGACTTCAATTCGACATTAATTTTGAGAGGAGAAACTGTAGGCACCTGTACAAAATCTTGAATATCCTCTTCACCGGTATCGACTGCCATTACACTAGTCTGATCGCCTTTATCATCTGCTTTTGCTTCTGGAGCAGTTCCTGCAGGACTATGCGGAAGGGGTCGAAATATTTCCGTTTTAGAGTCTGTATCCCTGTTCCTCAGAGTGTTTCGCTCCGGAATTGCTGCCTCCGGTTTCGATTCTTCGTCTCCCGGCTCAATTTCCTGTTCCTCTGGCACGAGTTCTTCCCGAACAGTCTCCACGACATACTCCTCTGTAGACGGGGATGGAGGAACAGTCGAGATTGTCTTGGCCGTCTCAGTTTCCTCCACGTCAGGTTGGATCTTCAGGGGCAGTTGGGACGCTGCTGCTCTTGCCTTTCTAGCCGACCGCGAAAAAACGTTGAACTTCTTCGGCTTCTCGTCCCATTGCGGCACAGCAAGTCTAGCCAGGATAGGAACTGTCATAGAGGGGCTTTTTACCGCCTTATTGCTGCTAGAGCCATTCTCCCCGACTGAGGGAGCTGCATTAGACAAGCTTGACCGCATGATTGATCGGGAGAACTTCATATTGCGCAAGCCTGATGAAGATCGTTTCTGGGCTTTGGAATTACCGTCGTCGGTGATCTCCGTGGATACACTTGCGGGCGATAAGCGATCTGACATCATTGGAGATACAGCTGCTGTTGCAGTTGAGGCTCGCTTTCCAGACGTCGCCGTGCGAAGGTAGAAACCACTCGTCGCACTCTCATTACCAGCGTCAGAAACAGTATTGTCCGGAGCGACCTGACGAGGAGAGATCTTTCGGAAAGCGGAGGACAATCGGCTGACTGTGGATGACCCATAGTCCGTGCGCCTAGAAAACCGGAACGACGATTTCGGTTTGTCTGCAAGTGAAATATATGAAGAATCTTCGACGGCTTGTTGGACAGTGGTGGGAGTAGCATGCAATGTCTCGGGGACAAATGATCGCTCGGAAGACGTACATGCTCCAGTAAGTGCCATCGCATCACCTCGGGACGGAGTTACAACTTGAATCGTCGACTCTGAATGCGCCGCGAGCCCATCTTGGACTGATTCACTTTCAGAAATGGGTGGCTTTGTCACTGAGTTCACTGCCAGTTCCGTAACATCTCTCTCTGGTATACCTTTTTCGGTGATTCCCGGTGTTGCAAATTCTCGTGCGTGATTAGCAGCTTTCGCTAAAGTGACATCCGTTGCCTCTTCCACGTCGTTGTCTGACCGACAAGGTTTCGCTTTCTGTTCAGCAACCTTTCCAGCATCTTCTTGCCTTAAATCTGGGGACTCTTCTTCCGTGAGCACCATACTCTGTATAGAAGATGGCTGACGCAAGAGCTCTTGACGTCGTTTAGACGGAGATGCTGAGGTTGAAAAACCAGCGATCTTGGCATCAGTGGAGATCTTGCTAAACCGGACCTGCATCCTTTGAGACGCGGATTGAGTGGCTTGTGCGACCATACTACCATATTTAAACACGGAGCGCCGCTTTTTCTGTGGCGATGTATCGCTGACGATATATGGCTTTATTTCTGGTTCCTCAAATAATCGCGGGCTTTGTAGTTCCGATTCGAGAATCTCGGCAGGCAACAAGACGCCATCAGTCTCCGCTGACTTGGAATTGCCCGTGGAGATTTGCAGACCTTCAAAGTTCGAATTACTTTGATATCGCTGCGCAGCTGACGGTAGAGCAGGTGCAGGAGGGAATATTTCTTGGAATTTCGCTGCCCAAGTGTTCCTGTTCTCCATTGAAGAAAACTCTAGTTCAAGCATGCTACCGTTGTATGAGGTTAAAGCAATTGCAGAATCGCGAGACCCAAGGCTGCATACCACGTCGGCACGGCGAAACGTGGGAAATAGAAGGTAGCGATGGAATTCATGAAGCTGACAAACGGCGAGGGCGTCAGACATAAGAGGTTCCGTGATGAGAAGAATCTCTACAGGAAGGCCAGAAAATGTTTTTCCGGTGCGATGAGTTAAATGGCATTGGCAGTATGAACGCATCGAGATAAATTGGGAGTTAAACCAAGAGGCCTGAGAAATAATCAACCTCAGATCAAAAACACGACATCCACACCATTGCGGGGACTTACCACTGGCTGCAAATTGTCGAAACTCCTGACACGCGAAAAATCAACCTGAAGTCTGGCGACCCTTAATTTCTCACTCTCGACCTTGACGCGAGCACTAGTGACAAGGGCACGATATGTTGACGTCGGGACGGTAATGTTCTTCACGTTGGGCAGGAATTCTTCGAGTTTCTAGGAGGGACTAAGCGAGAACACACTGAACAATTATCGGATGTCATACCTTGAAGAACTTTGCGTAAAACCGAAGACGGACTAGTGGTCGCCGTTTGAGATATATCATCTCTTGCGTCTCATCTGGGTTGAACATATACTCTTTGACATACTCATTATAAATTGGGGCCGCCTCCTCCGCCTGACAGTCATTAGTCGTCTACAACAGTCGATTCGATTAAGATAATATACCCATTCCAAAATCTTCGTAAGAGACGGCTCGAGAGCGCTGTGAGAAATTAAGAGTTCCTCAACGAGCCTGACAGACCGCATAGACCCAAGGTCTCGAATGTACTGGACCTCGGTAGTCTTCAATTCCTCAAATAAGTCGTCCACTGTTAACGCATTGAAACGTTGGAACGAATAGCCGGTACCGGTAGTCATTGAGGTACTGGGCCGCGATGTGCTCGAGGTCACGATGCTGGATGAAGCAGTGTGAACCATGTTGCGTTTCTCGAGCAGTGTGAACCTAACCGCCGTGATATGTCAAGGACCAACGACGTATGGGGACAATGAAGACTAGACGAGACAGAGAAATGACGAAGCGGAAAATGAAGAAGGCTGATAGAAAGGACACCGTGCTGCAGTTCGCAGGGGTCGATATGGGGTTTAGGCAGTTACCAAGGGGGGAAAGGTGACGTTCGACGAGTGTAGGGCACAGTAAACACTTCATTTAAACACGACGCGTCAAAATTGTCGTTTACCCGGCCCCTCGTGTTGGACGCTAAATGTACATATCGTACCTTATGCATAGGCATGTATGGCCTGCTAGCTTAGCTGTACCAGTGTCGCTCGTTTATACAGCAAGAATGAGCCTGTTTTATTGATAGGTTTCTTTTAAACATGCTCACGCTGGTTGCTGCCGAAAAGATGAGTCCTTTGTAGGAATAATTGCACCTGGTAGAGGGTTAGGGTGGAGTAGTCTAAGGGGACTGCATGGACGCGTTCTGGACGCGTCCATGACGCGTCGAGAAACGCGCGAGATACTCCCCTGTTCGATCTTTGAACGGCGACAAAAAATGTTGTCAGGATAGGACACGGGCTAGTTGTCAGTATGCGCGAAACTGGCCTGAGACAGATATCACCTTGCGGTTTAGCAGAGTCAAATATGCCTGATGGCAGCAAGGGGCTGTGGCTGGCCCGGCCCGCGCTACAAATTTGACCAGATGGCACGCACTAGATTACCACTTGTATTTGACATCCACCAAACCCCGGATTTTAAACATTAGGAACATTATCTACCTGGCAGATGGCACTCAGACAAGCCTCAGCACACAAGGGCGAGTAGTGTGCTCGCATATGTTTATAAGAGGATCTCACGGGCTTACCTCTTGACGCCTGTCGACAAGGCGTCTAGGACCGGTAGCGGGACCAAGTGGCTTGGTTCTAGACATGGCGGCATCGTGTCCACGCGCCAAGGTACGTCAAAATTGGACTTGTGTGAATCTGTATGTATACAGTGCATTACATGGAAATGACAGCTCTAACAACTGTTCAGTTTCCCGATTATGACAGCTTGGTTATTTATAGAACGAACCAGCGTAATTTGTATCTATGCAACTTGTCTCTGAAATAATCAATCGGCAATGAATTGTAGCTCTAGCAAAGACATAAGTCTCCGCGTCCATACAATTGGGGAGCTTAGTGTTCGTTACCTACAAATAGTACATCACTCGTCAACAACAGCCCACCGCATAACTGGGTAACATTTGCGCACTACGCGTACGCCAACACTGGTCGGAAATAGATCAGCATGACAAATTAGCAATCCGCCAGCAAGCGGGGCCGTTACATAGCTGATAGCTGATAGGTGTTATGGAAGACCCATCAAGAGTGCGACTGGCCACCAGATAGATTGTATAACGCCTGCGTGGTAGCACAGATCGGACAGAAGGTGTGCTGCATCACAATACACAACAGTCACTGCCTGTGCGACATTGTTTCTTTCTGATTATAAATATCCCCCTTCTATCTCGCTCAAGAAGATTCC
>NW_027118265.1:0-9522 GCF_038497915.1 Lipomyces doorenjongii | reverse complement strand
GAACCCTGAACCCTGAACCCTGAACCCTGAACCCTGAACCCTGAACCCTGAACCCTGAACCCTGAAACCCTGAACCCTGAACCCTGAACCCTGAACCCTGAACCCTGAACCCTGAACCCTGAACCCTGAAACCCTGAACGCAAATCGCTTCACTCGCAACACACGAGGAGTCACCAAATCCACGCCCCAACAGGCCGGCTCAGTACGCGATAATGCCTCAAAGCTGAAGGCCTCGAGGTCTTTGGTCAGTCAGGTTCTCAATTCATCATCATCGCCGCTAGAAACGAGCAAAGGAGGCCGCCCTAGGATCCTGACACGGTGGAGGAAGCTGCTCGTTGCGTACGTCGTCTGGCTCGAGAGATCTGATCAGCCTTCCCTGCCGACAAGCGTCAAGTTGAGGAGGCTGCGAGGGAAATTCGCTCTCGCTGTAGTCATCGAATAAGTTCAATGGCATGCTGGCGGAACAAATTGAGAGCCTTCGGACGGCCGCTGGAGATGCTGACGCAAGACGCTGCGTACCGCTACAGTGATGCGCAGGCCGTGTACCGAGTTTGACCCTCCTGATGAATCCTTGATGATAAAGCTGAAGGTGATGCAGGACTTTGGAGGTGTTGTCCTTACACAAGAAGAAGGCGACCGCATCGGCGCCGCTCTAGGTACGCACCAAGTCTTACACTCTCCAGCAGACATTAACACAGTACAGGACCGAAAGGGCAAAGGCATGATCCTCCAGAACCATGGTCTTCTTACCGTTGGCTCGACCGTCGACGAGGCGTGCTTCCTGATGACTCTCGTAGAATGCGCTTGTCAAACCCAACTCCTTGCCGAAGCAGCAGCAGCGAAGGGACTCGCAAAAGTCTACGTTCCCGAGAAGAACGCCAAGTACACATTTGAGAACTCGAGCGATCCGGAGACGCTCTACTGGGAGGGACAGCCGGACCTACAATACGAAGAGTACATGTCAAAGGGGGAACATCGAGGCTGCTAGTTACATGTATCAACGTGTATTTCTTGTAAAACTCGTTTCTTTGAGCTTTACTTTAAGCAGGCACAATTTGAGGGGTGCGAGTCAGCGTCTGTGAGGCGAAAGTCATATCGACAATACGGTTACGCCTCCTTCGCCTAGGAGGGGCTAATAAGAGTGAATAAACTCGTGGTAACTTGTGTCCCATCCAACTGTTTGATAAGCAATTCAGTATGCAATACTCGTACGGGTCCACTTCATTTAAAAGTCACTGTATCAGCAGCACTGCCCCGACACACCGCAGTGTGAAGTAAAGGGTGCCATCTTCACTAATGCACTACTATATGATAGTGCATGTCTGATCACCTCTCAGGCTAGTTCACTCAACTCGCAGACACTCAAATGTTTCACTATATACTCAAAACAAACGGCTATATGAAGCTCAAGGCTTGTAACCTGCAATGGAGCTTCCGTTACTCGCCATCAAGTCTGACCACTTGCTTGCCTCCCGAAACCATACCCGCCCGCAGTTTGTCCAACCCTTCGAGGATACAATCAAAGCCCACCCGTTGTTCGATAGTCGGAACCGGCTTTAGAATATGCATCACCTGCGGCAGGACGTCATAGAAGCGGACCAAGGCCTCACGGTCCTCCGGTCTGGCCGCAAACTTTGGGCCTATTGGCGGCAGCCATTGGAAGGCGTGACCAAACACCGTGTACGCCATCACCAAGTCGTACGTGACATTAGGCACCTTCGACTTACCATTTGGTAGCAGAGTCACCACCTTGCCGCCCCTTCGCTTGATCACCTCGGCGCAGACAGACGTGGATTTCCCCGCGGAAAAACAGTCGACCGTAATGTAATAAATGGACGTGGCCAACCGTCCATTGGCAATTCCGGCAGAGTCGAGAACGTAGATAACGAAATACAAGAGCATATTGACTCCGATCAGCTGCGACCAACCTTGAACTGCCATAGCTATTTAACAAGCGCTTGCGCATCTTCTTACCAAAAAGCTCGCGATAACTACTAGACGCCTCCTCGCGTTCAATGCGGATCTGATCTTCGATTTCTTTGTATTCCGCCAGTACCAGCGGATCGTTGATATCGCAGTCTGGTGTGCGCAGGAAGGCGAGAATGTGCAGCACCTCGTCCCAGCGATCTTTACTGGCCAGCCACCTGGGCGATCGCGGGAGCCAAAAAGGCCAATAAACAGCAAGATAGCCGGTATGGTCTGAATTGCCCACGGTAATCTGAAAACGGCCTGCGAGTCAAGAAAGGAACATCCGTATTGTATGAGATATTGGATCAAAACGCCACAAGCAAGTGCGAAGTGCTGCAGTGCGACTACTCGACCACGAATTTTGCGGGGTGCGATCTCGGATTGGTAGATTGGCACAAGGACAGATGCCATGCCGATGCAAAGGCCCGCAAAAAAACGGCCAATGACAAGCATGGCGATACCGGTGGAAGAGGCTTGCAGACTGTCCAAAGTTAGTCAATTAATAAATGCAGTTACACCAAGCGCCGCTCACATTGCGCCGATACACCCCAGGAATGAGCCGAACTGTATCAGGGTTTGTATGGTGAACCACCCAGCCTGAACCATGGGCGACCACTTGCCTCACGGTGTGCGGCTCGGTACTATGGGAGAGTCGCTCGTCGCACCCTGGTTCAGCCCCCTGAACAACAGCTTATATGTTTAGGCCCTGGTTTGCCGGTTATATGTTCAGTCTCTACAAATCTATAATACATTCTACATATTCTCCAGTGGTATGCGCTGTTAGTCATATAGGACAATCCGTTATTGCTTCATCTTGCATTAATTATTTATTATTATTTAACTGCGCCAAGCAAAGAAAGAGTGAGCGGAGAAACCCAGGAGCAAGTAGAGTAAAACAACACGACAGCAAAAGGCAAACGCAGATTCCCTGGAGCAAAATACAACCGGGAAGCGAAGGCAAATGCAATTATTGGGTGCCTTCCCGTAGACATTTGGGCGCCGCCAGACGAGCAAATTCACAGATCTGGTCGTTACGTAAGCAACCAGAATTTGACCAGAATTTGGCGGGAGTTCCAGATGCACAGATCTAGCAGAGCCCCCCCCCCTCCTCTGCCAGACCCCAGGAGTCACACACTAGCAAACTTAAATTTGACAAACAGCAATCACGTGATAAAGAATTTTTGGACGCATCTTCTCCTGGATTAGTCGCGTCGACAACCCAACGTGTATTTCTTCATTGCTTCTCTCCACTTTTCTGCACGTTTCACTTCGGAATTAAAGCGTGCAAAATATGACTTCCGGCTCTTATCGGAGGTTCCGTTTTAAGTGCAGACTATTGCATTTTACCATATTGCGTTCAACTTACGCTTGTACAATGCAAAAACAACAAAGCGAAGACAGACAGCTATATAACAGCAAATAAATTACGAGAGATTTAAGTTATGACTTGGCATTGAGCAGTTCGAGTACCATTACTTTTTGTAATGCCCTATCTCTTTCCCCGACTAGATCTGTTCGCTCACGTTGAAATTGAATCCTCTCCCCATCAAAATTTTGAGGCAGGTCGTCAGATTTTTGACGCAACTCCTCTACTTTCTGCCGCCAATCTCGACAATCGTCTTTACTGTCCCGGAGAGCCTGACGCAGGTGTTCAATCTGCGACTGGTATTGCGTTATGATGTCGTACTTGTGGTCTCGCTCCTCCCGCTTCTCGACGTCCAAGAAGGTGACAAGAGAGTCAGTAACGCCTTTATTGTTCTTCTTTCGTGACAACGGGACCTCGCTTGCCACGGTTCCTCGTTTGGCAACAGGGGGAGCTTCAGATCCGGCTCTCGAAGTGTCAGAAGCTCTCGAACTTTCAGGACTGTGACGCGAGCCTGTAGATGAGTTACTTTCTTCTTGCTGATCTGCTCCCTTATCTCCTTTAACGGCAAGTAATTCTTTACAGATAGTAAGACCTTACGCATCCACCACCTGATCCCAAAAATTTGTCGATCGCGTCAAGCAGTGCCATCTTGTCTTGCATCGAGAAGTTTCGGCCCGCACGCCTTGCACTTCCAGGCGTTGTATTTGTCTGAATGGGAGTGGATACGCGTATGGTAAAATTGATTGGTGATAATTGGTGGATAGTTCTAAATCGCATGGGACACAAGAGCAGATGTTGTGGGGCTGGATAGACACGAATATGAGAAAAATGACAGATATTGTACACTTATTAGTCGTGTGTCTGTGTTTTTATTAATTTGGTTGTCTAGCACAAGTTGCTAACTTACGGGAGCGCGCACTTCTGCGTGTCTGTGATTTTGTGTGTTTCGTTGTGTGAATCTGGTAAATCTCGTGCTACGGGAAGGCACCCAATACATGTGAGACCAGAGGTGTCCAGGGGCCCAGACGCGTATTCGCGACGCGTCTGAGGTTGAGAAATTTGTTTGGTTCGATTTGCCTACTGTTCGTGGGCGGGGAGAAGTGATCCGTGATCAGTCACGTGCAGAACCTCATCATACTTCGGCCTTGTGTGCGACCAAGCTGCAGTAAGGCGTCGGTGAAGATGCAGTCCCGAATACAGTATTTTCTCCGACACAACTTTACTTAGCGTCCGACACCGGAGCTGTTCAAACGGTAAGACTACCGAAATCAGTGTCCGGTGCGGATGCCGACGCTTGAATTGCTAGGGGGGCTGGTGCCATCTCCAACACTTCGGCGCAAGGAGACGCCGCGCAGGGCTCGAGACTCGAGGAAATGCGCTTGCGGTTGCGCTTACCTTCTCCGCCCCGCACAGAGATTCACCCATCACCAATGCCCCGCATTTAGCTTCAGCTGTCTCCACGACTGCTATATACGTATTGGCCAACTTCAAGATTCGAAGACTATAAATGCGGTCATGACCATGGTCATTGTCAGACCGCATTCAGTACGCACCGTGGATGAAAATGGCGGTTCCGACTTCGCTTGAGAAACTAGACATCTGTTTTGTGCCGGCCCCGGCACAAACAGTTTTCGCAAGGGTGGAAACATTTGCAGTGTTCGCAATTGCAAATCGACCAGACGCCCAGATCGAGGTCTCGTCATCTGATGGCGATTCTTCCACTTTCAAGCTCATCGAAGTGCCATCTCTTGGGTGTGGTTACTACACGTTCATGACGACAATAAAAACGTCAAACAAGCCGATCACATTGCAATACTCATACCTGTCTGACGGCGAGAAAATTGACTTGGACGGCCACGCGACTATTGTGCCGAAGAGCGGTCACGGCGCTGGCGAGGAATACAATACTGTTGTCGAACTGAAAGAACAGCAAGACTCGGCTTCGGTGAAAATTCCTTGGTTGAATATTGACGACTGGCAAGGTTGGGCATGGGTTCGACCCAGGTGTGTACAAAAGATGTATAGCTCTTAGCATTTCTGATATGAAGCTAATTGAATTCAGAGCTACCTGGATCGAGCCACGCTGGGTTTCACTGCGCAATTTTGGCCGCTTCGGTGCACATTTTTTAATGTTACAGCCAGTGAATCATTCTATTGATCCGGCGTCGACGTTTTCCGTATTTCCTTGTTCCTCAGCTGAAGCCACTGTGCATCTTACCGGTCCACGCGACGGCGAGGAGCCAGGAATCTATGCCCGTATTAGGCGGACCAGAGCTGATGCAGTTGCCAAGATTTACGTTGTCGGCAAATTATCAACTAGCGCCGATGTCTTCGATTCGGTGAATGGTGCCATCAACTTGGCGAAGAAATATTTGGGAACGTTCGATGTCGCCTATTACGATCCCCCTGCCCATGACCGCGGGCTTATTTCCCCGTTTATCCAATTAGGCTTCTGTACATGGTCCAGTATTGGCGAACATATTCGCCCCACAGGCGAAAAGTTAAGGAAGCTTGTCAAATCACTCAAATCATCTGAGATTCCTGTCGGCTCCTTTATTATTGATGATGGCTGGCAGGATACTCGTCACGGCTATACTGGAACCGGAGAAAAAATGCGCGGCTTGTGGAGTTTCGATGTGTGGGATGGTATGGATATTTCATTCAAGGAGACAGTATCAATTGTCAAAGAAGGATTGAGTACGGTTGAAAATGTTGGAGTGTGGATGGCGTAAGTAAAAGATTTTTTAGTTATTCCAAATGAAAGTTTGTGCCATTGACATTTTTAGATTGCATGCATATTGGAACTCAATTGCCTCCGAGTCGCCTCTGGTTGCAAAGTACAAAATGCGTCCCTTTAAGCTGGGAGTCGATTGTGTCCCAGGAATCAAGGGCGATGGGTTTGACGAAATTCAGACTTTGAGTTATTTGGATGAAAGCGACCACATATGGTGGCTCCCCCCGAAGGAGCTAGCATATCAATTTTGGAAAGATTATTTTACATTTTGTGCGGATGCTGGCATTACTTTTGCGAAGATCGATGACCAGTCATTCTCGTCCTTTTTGGACGGAGTCGACGGAGCAGAGGAAGCGTTCGCATTATGGAATGGGATGAATAAAGCTGCAGATGAGGTTTTTGGTGTAGGAAGGGTTATTCATTGCATGGCCCATTACGAGCGTACTTTCAATGGTGATATCGGCATGGGCCTGGCGACCAATGGCATGAGAGTTGTCTTTAGAAATACCGACGATTTTGGAGTTCTACGACCCAATGCGCATAGGGATCACATCTACTATAACTTGATGAATTGCATTGTTACGTCTCGAATGAGTCTTATTCCAGATGCAGATATGTTTATGTCAGGCGCCCAGTTGGCTGAATATCATGCTGTGCTCAGGGCATTCTTTCCTGGACCTGTACTCTTGTCCGACAGAGCAGAGGAACATGATCTGAAAGTCATTCACAAGCTTATTGCGAAAACAACAAGCGGGCACTATGAGCTAGTGAAATCGCATAGTCCCGCAGAGCCACTGTCCTCTCGCATTTGGGAACCATCTCGTGGCTCTGGTATTGGCCCCTCAATTAAGGCCGGATCATATTTCTCTGCAGCTAATTCATCGTCGCTTGTCATGTGGAGCTCTCGTGATGGTGCAGAGTCTCCATCTACAGATATCCTGTTTTCTTCGGACGTTGTTGATCTACTCGGCCCGCATATCGTGGAAGGTGCCAAGTATGCTCTTTGGTTCTCTGTGGCGCAGAAGATGGTAACTTTTGAGAACACATCGGGCCTGAGCGCTGCTATCCCGCTCGCGGAAATTACGTTGCAACCTGAAAGTCACGAAATTATCACTGCCGCTCCGTTTTATAAAGTGGGAGACATCGAAATCGCCTCTCTCGGTTTGCTTAACAAATATGCTAGTCTGGCTGCTATTGCAGACACCAAGGTCTGCGACGCAGCGTTGGATCTATCAATTTTATTTGAAGGCGAGCTAGGATTCATTGTTACCGACTTTAGTCGTGTCAGTGTTTTGGTTAATGGTGAGCCGGTGACTTTCACCTCAACTGACTTGAGCTCATCAGCTACTTTGGTTACCGTGGAGCTGAAGTTTTCGGACGAGATAAAGAGCTCTGATTATTGGACAGTGAAGGTATCATGTAATTAATTAGGTAATCATCAACCGGATTTATAGTCAATTTGATGGACCTATTGATGTAACATGAGATTCAGGGGGCTGAAGCTGGGCGACTGGGCGACTCGTCCATAGTAATGAGCCGCACGGATGAGCCAGATGGTCACCCCTGCTTCAGGGTGCTGATTCTGTATAGTAAAACCCAGGGCGACTGTGGGCGACTACGGTTAGGGTAGCAGTGACAACAAGGGTGATTGCCAGTGGTTAGGGGCTTGAGCCGGGTTCAACGCACCGCTATAACGGCTTGTTAACCTGGGGCCAGATTTCCAGAGGCGAAACATCACCAAAAATCGACCTGTATAAAATTTAAAGAAAAGGGGCCGATTGGAATTAGAAAAATCGGGCGAGTCGGATGATATAAGGTTTATTGCTATACCTAAACATATAAGCGGCAGTTCAGGGGTCTGGACAAGGGATGGAAAGATGGAACGGGCATAGTTAAGCGCCGCACGGGCAGGGGCGGAGAGGGGGGGGTGCAGGGTCGGGTGCCATACAAACGAGGGATGGAATTTTAGAGTTTGATCACTCTAAGCCAGCCCGCCGTTCACTCCCTTGTTATGGGGCAAAACGCCCGAACACCAAAAACATCACCAAAATTCAAATTTAAAAAAATTAGTGCACTGCAATCAGAAAAATCGGGCTGTAGGGTCAGTATAATTTTTATTGCGGTTTACTAAGAATGTGAGTGTAAACATAGGGCAGAAAGTTTTGCGCCGGTGCGTAAGGGCAGCACGCCGCAGAGGCCAGACTGCAAAAACGTGATAGGGGAGGCTGGGTTAGGGTTGGCCAGCTAGAGATCGCTATACGCAGGCGGCACAGAACACGCTCAAACTGTGGACTTTTGAGCATATTCGCAAAGCCGACTGCGCACTTCCGCTGAGCATATCCGCCAAACCCGTTGCGCACTTTCGCTGCGCATATCTGCCAAATGTGACACGCACTTCCACTGAGCATATTCGCAAAACAGACTGCGCATTTTCGTTCAGCATATGCGCCAAACCTGTTGCGCACTTTCGCTGCGCATATCTGCCAAATGTGATACCCACTTCCACTGAGCATATTCGCAAAACAGACTGCGCACTTTGGTTGGCACATCCGCCAAATGTAATACGCACTTCCAGCAAGCATATCCACCAAATGTATGCACAATTCTGGGTTGGTATCCGCCAAGCGTCAGACGCACTTTTGCTGAGCATATCTGCCAAATGTGATGCGCAAATAGGAGGCGCACATCGCACAAGGTACAAATAAATTAATGGCCAAACATCTAACTGCAGTTACTCAACCAATTGTGTTCAGAATAGTCTGAAATTTTAATGACAGTAGAAGCGAAGGATTTAGAATGTGCATGAATTTTTTATATGTTTTACTCGAGTTTTGGAAGTGCTAGAGTGGGAAGTTGCGAGCAAATGGGAGTATTCGGCGCCATTTTGGTGAAAAGGCTGGCAAAGACTGAGTGAAGTCAAGGGCTGGAATTACCGGTAACTCCAGCGCTAATCGACATAGAACAGCAGCGCAAGCAAGATATTATGAGCAGCAATAATCGTATGTGGTATAGAATAATTTGGTAAGGCGGGGAATATATTTTTAAGTACGGAGATGGATAGGCAAGAGCAAATGGGGCGGAAAGAAAGACGGGTGGAGGCAAGAAGCGGGAGTGTTAGAACTCGGGGAACGTTCGAGTTCGATACTAGCAATCTTGTGCGGTGGAAACCAAAGATCAGATATTTTAGAATATATTATTCGAATACAACAAGGAGGTTATCGCACCAACTTATATGGACGTCGGAACCGCGGCTCCGAACGTCCATATTCCAAATTTACAGTCTCCTTTTGCTTCCACATTGTCATGATCGTTGACTGATTCTTGGTATCATTGCTTATACCCAAACTATGAGCTCTCTCTAAATAATAGGACATATTAGTTGTAGATGTCGATCTAGCGGAGTCCTTGATTGACCAATTCCGACAGTGCTTGCAAGTTATCAGCTGATCGTGCC
>NW_027118264.1:3981-9594 GCF_038497915.1 Lipomyces doorenjongii | reverse complement strand
TTTGGCCTGTTTCGACGAGTATTCATGCGATCCATTTTCATTTGTTGATTTGGAGGGTTAAGTTGGAAGAACTTTGGACAGTTTACAGAATATTACTATTAAGAGGCATGAAGGAATATCCAAGGATTCTTATAGTTTCCATTTCATTTCCGCAACATATCCAGCCAATTAACGGATACAAATGCGGATACATATCTCCCAATTTCAAAAAGGCGGATGGCGGATGCGGATATCGGAAAATTTGGCGGATATCCGCATCCGCCACAGCCCTGCCAAGAACCTACGTGGTCTCCAGCGCTTCTTGGGATTTGCTAAATTCTATCGCCAGTTCATTCGCGACTATTCCCGGACGCACCAAGAATTCGCACCCTTGTTGAAAAAGGGCGCGCAATACGTATGGACGGCTGCAATGGAAGCGGCACTTTGGGACTTCAAGGCAGCCTTCACATCATCGCCGCTGTTGTGACGCTTCGATCCGCACAAGGAGACGATCATCGAGAAGGATGCATCAGGTACGACAATGCAGCAATCGTTAGCGAACCGGAAGCATGAAGGCAAGCGATTTCACCTTGTTGCCTTCTTTAGTCGCTCCCATGTGCACGATCAAGAGCTATTGGGAATTGTTGAAGCGTTGAAGTCCTGGCGACACTAACCTCCTCAGTGTCACGACACAGTGCAAGATCTATACTGACCAGAAAAGTCTGGAATATTTTACGACACGCCACGACGTCTCGAACCGTCAACTGCGGTGGTCAGAGACATTGTGGAATTTCAACTTTACATTGGTCTTCCGTAAAGGGGGGGGGACAATAGTCGAGCGGATGCATTTTCTCGGGCGGTATAGCTGGACGATGACAAGGAAGAAGGTGCGTTGGTGACACAACCTACGGAGGTTGAGCTGCGACTCAGCTGGATGTTGTACAATTGATGATGGAATCAGATGGCGATCTCGAAGAACGTATTAGGCAACCTATGTACAGTGATGCATTCAGCTGCTTCCTGAAGTGCCCCATCAGGACAGTTACATAGCATACTTCGTGCATCTGTCTGACGGGTGAGGCCATTGTCACCTGTAGATCCCTTTCCAATTGGAGGGTTTCTGCAATTGAATAGCTTTTTAGCGACTTGCACAGAACAATAGCGTCTGCTCTTTGTTATTGACAAAATCATTCTTCACTGCGAAATATGACGGATCGCAAACAAGATTGACTCCGCTCATGCTCCTGATCCTGCTGTCTTCGTGGGACAAACGGGCTGATGATCAGGGTTTAGGGGTTGAGAGGCGTTAGCGCCATTTTTGGCGGAGTTGCCTTCCGAAATTTCGGTTTCTTGATCCTGACAGGTTGAATATTTCAACGCTTATCAACTTCTGGACCGAAGCATTGCTTATTTCTAACTGCCGTAGGCAGACTTCGACTGTTTAAGGCACTTAAGGCAACTTCACGATCTTTTGTTTACGACTTGTCAAAGGTTGCCGTCTTGTAGGAGCACGCGAGTCCTGATATAATTTGCCTTTCGAGAAAATGAACTTAACTTAATAAAGTACGGTAAGTTGTACAACCTGCCAAAACATTCCCAGAACCAATGTACACAGATTTCCCACTGAAGTACTATCCTATCAATTTTAGTGGGCGATCCTGTGGATATTCTGCAGTAGAGGATCTGATTGACATACTACTTTAATTTCAGTCGCATAACCTCACGAATGGTGACGCTCTTACATTGTTGTCAATGGGTGTGCTAAGTGACGAGACTAAGTTTTAGTCATCATGTCCGCCCCTTATCAGGCAGGGTAACACCCGCCGCGATATCGCAATCGGTCCGTGGTCGGTGCGGCAACCGGCGGTAAATATTAACCGGAATTTACACAGCAGCAGGAGTGCGAAATTGCACGCTCTGTTTATATGCCGGATTGGCCGGATTAACATTCTCTCCTCCGAATTACCCGGACTAACCGTCCAACCGCACCTTTAGTAGTGTGTGATGCTTCGAGGGTGGTGGTGGCAGTAGAATTCTTTCGACAGCTGTTACTACTTTGTCCCGGGTCCCTTGCGTTGTCCTTCACCGACATCATTAACATTCAGCTTCCTCACTTCCTCACCTATCATATCACCGGTATGTCGACTACCAGACAGGTAGACTCAATGGAGAGTATTGTTGAGTACAGTTTCCCTCAAGGTCATTTGGGACATCTCAAGCCAGAAGAGGAGGAGGCGTTGAAGAATTTCAAAGAACGCATAGAGAATGAATTATACAAATCCGGCAACGTTGAGGATGAATTTGGGTATTATAATGATGCTCTGCTGCTGTGAGTCTACTCTGCTTCGTGTATACTACTTTAACCCCGCTGACGTTATCCCAGACGCTTTCTTCGAGCCCGACATTTTAACGTGCAAGACGCAATTGCACAGTTCATGGCTACCGAGCAATGGCGGAACGCGAATGAAATAGATACATTGTATAGAACCATTGATCTAGAACAGTACGAGGAGACCCGCCGGCTTGTAAGTCCTATTGAGCGTTCCGAGCATTCCGTAAAATTGTGCTGACGATGATTCTTACAACAGTATCCACAATGGACAGGTCGGCGAGACCGACATGGCACACCAGTATATGTCTTTGAAGTTAAGCATCTGGACTCGAAAACTATGTCCGCCTATGAGAAGTCAGCCGTCAAAACGCAAACGATGGCCAGGAGCGACGGCACGACTCCACCGAAGCTCCTCAGACTATTCGCTCTCTACGAGAACTTAATTCGATTTGTGATGCCTCTGTGTACAGTCTTGAGCGATAGGGAATATCCGAGGACACCTATAACACAATCGAACAATATTGTCGACATAAGCGGAGTGTCTCTTAGAATGTTCTGGAACTTGAGAGGTCACATGCAAGATGCCAGCACCTTAGCGACAGCACATTATCCCGAGACTTTGGGCCGTATCTTCGTACGTTTAGTCCTTCTGACTCCGGATACTCTGTATGCTAATCGAATCTACAGATCATTGGGGCGCCGTCATTTTTCCCTACCGTGTGGGGCTGGATCAAGAGATGGTTTGATCCCATTACTACGTCCAAAATTTTCATCCTCTCGCATAATGATATGGAGGCAACGCTCAGGTCATATATTGATCCTGTAAACCTGCCTAAGCAATATGGAGGGGAACTGGACTTCGAATTTGGCCAAGGACCTGTTCTGGATCCCGCTACGAAGGACGTACTCCAATGGGAAGGGTCATACACTGATTTTCCGCATGGGCCAATATACTGGACAGACAAGGGTGACCATATCGAGGCAACAGCCGTCGGTCACGTGGGCAATAACGAAAGGCACGACACAGTCTGCACAGTGCGAAAGATAGCGCCGAGACAGCTCCCAATAGCAACTCCGGCGGATGATTTAGTGCCTATCACCTTGTCCGACGTCGATAACCATTCTTCAAGCAAAGTTGCAGCTGCCGCTTATTCGGAGCCGCAACAGAGTCAGATCTAGAAGTACCCAATGTTGTTTGCGTTAGGGAAGTGCGATGGACCGTTATCCTATTTCGGCACACCTGCAAACCGTAACAGCACTGGCCAGGATGACTCACCCAAGTAATACGGCATTGAATTGGGCAAAGTTAAAGCTTTCCTATAGTGTATCTTTTATTGCATAGTTTTCGTTTGTCAGCATTCACAATGCTTAAAGGTCGGGTATCCTGACCTATACTGGCATGGAGGATCAGGCTCGTACCTCGTACTGCAGATCGCCTCGTACGGCACTGCAAGGCTTGTATTTAACCATGCAAGAGGATTCGTCTCTTCCTGATACACCGCCTGTTATATGAACAGAGTTTTACCGCAAACGCGCAATTGAGATGGTGGTCGACCGTTGATGCAGCATTGCTTGGTCAATCTCCATCTTGATACGCTCTCATATACATACGGATTCTACTGGCAAGTGGCCTTGAATCTTCATGAGTTGTACGGTAATACACGCAGACAAATTGATCCCGAATAAACTATACTAGAACTATGGTTGACATTTTCGGCCAACCGAATAAAAGATGCAGACAGCTTCCTTAACCACTGCCAGCATCATCGACGGAACCCTGGCGGTCGTCCTCCACTGTGGACGCGCAGCCACCAAAATATCCACGCGATGTTCCGAGCCGCATTCACATCTCTGTTCCAAACTGTATGACACTTGTTGCAGAATAATACAGGATGGAGAGATGGTCCCTTGTCTCCGTTTGCATTGCGTTGTGCGTGGATATGAATTAGGTCCGCCTCTGCTACTGAAATTGTTCCCCCACCCTCATCCTCTTCCTCCCCAAGACCCGTCCTCTCTCTGTACTCCTCGTTGTGTTTGGAGCAAACTCGAGAACTAGTACGAAGAGTACAACCGGCACTGATCCGTTGTTCCAACTGGCAGCTGACCAGAAAGTAAGCTTCTGGGCAGTACGTTGAAACTTGGTGAAGTTCTTCTCATTCAGTGTAAACAGTCGACATATTATGATGTTAAATGTAACAGGTTAGCAGTGCAAGTCCAATGACTCTTTCGCCAGGGAGTGTTTTGCCATGATGGCGGGACCATTGCAGTGATCTTGCGTTGTCATCCGGGATGGCAAATTGGCATCATATTGTTCTTGTTTTACGCGATTTTGGTAATTTCCAACCGAACTGGAGCGGACATTGTAACCGGCAGTGTATGGTGAATAAAGATGCGTGGATGATTAGCTCTCCTTGACCACCAAATCCGCCATAGTTCTAAAAATCGCGCTGGAATCACGCACAGCGAAATTCCGTCTGCATGGTTTATTCTCGCGTGGCGATTTAAATGCGTGATTCCGTTCAAGGTTCATAACTTCCGTCCTGAGACGTTGTCCAAACTGCGCATCGAATCACCCAACTGCTTTTGTTGCTTTTCTTTATAATGCAAGGACTTCCAAATTCGGGTATATCGAAGTATGCCCGTGGACAGTTCGAGGATGTAGTTTTCGAAATTGCTACGCGTGGGCGAGCTTCTAGTAATGGAGCAATACTAATCGAGGATCCAGTTTGAACATTCAAATCCTATGCTAATGTCAGCTTAATGGTCCCGGATTTCTGATACAGATTCTGAGAGAACGATATCGGAATACGGTCTTTGGCTAGCTGATCACGATATATTTGGAATATTAACTAGGACATCCGAGGGAGATTCAGGATTTCCTTCAAATCTGCCTTCAAGGGATTAGAGCATTCTGGCCAAGTTGCTCGTCCATCTGGTAGCGGCCAGTCCATAGAGTATCCAGTTGACGTGGTAGTAATATCTAGCCAGCCAAGGTCGCACCGAGTCTACAACCATTATTCGAGAGACCACCGAAAATCTGGCTCGTAAATTTCTGTCAAGGGGTGCATATTTTCCGGTGGAGATTTTTGGAATGACAGGAGCAGATTGACGAAGTACACGAAGACTTTTACACCAGGTCGACAATGTTTGAGTGAGAGGATGCCATCTGACTTCGGCGTTGAAAACTTACCAACTTGCGTCTGGCCGTCCAGATGTGTTCTCAATTGAGCGGGATGAACGTGATGATGTACTTAAGGGACTTCTGGAATGGGGACTTACTAATAAAATTAATGAAGGTGGTA
>NW_027118264.1:0-3971 GCF_038497915.1 Lipomyces doorenjongii | reverse complement strand
AATAACCAAAAAGAAATGTTATTTAATCTCGAGAATGCCTGAGACGGGTAAGGAATGAAATAATTTTTCAAGACAGATACAGGAACGTCTCTCACGTTGTCTGTAGATGGCGTGGTAAAGAAAGGTAGTCATCAAGCCTGGCCTGTTATGGGTATAATTATTGGTGTCTAAACTAATGCGCATAAACGGCCACGCTGGATACAGACCTTGCGTTTGCCTGCAGCAACAAAAAAGGGCGGGTTGTCAGGGAGTTTGGAATCTCTGATCGGTCGTCACTGCTGGATATCAGAACCTTGAACTGGCCAAGATCATTCCAACTGATGTAATGCACTGAATCTTATCTCCGGCAAAGAACGTTCGTAGTGTACCCTATCATATGACGGAGAAGTTGGTCCAAGGTCTGGATGGTCATGGCTATGAGGTGTTCGACGGTATGAAAGATGGCCACGCCTGGCGAGTGGTACATCAAACTTCACGGAATACTACTGCCACTTGCTGATTGTATCAATTGTGGACTAGCATAGGTCTACTGGCAGTTCTTACTATGGCAAAAAGTTGTGGAAATATAGTGAGTTGGTTAACTGGACAGAGACATAAAGATGAGAATCTCGCCAACCTTATTGTCCTCAATGAGAGACTTAATATACTACGGTACGCAAATCCATCGTTGGCATTGACTTGGGAGGAGACGATCTACAAGCCAGTGTGCGAATGAAGTTTGCGTACTCCATAATCAGCAATTGCCAGGTTCATGGGAGCCGTTTGTCTAAATTCTTTCACTGTGAAATTATTTTAACCCAGGGAGTTCATCCGGCAAACAATGAAGAACTATTATTAGGGGCCCTGGACCCTTGTAGCAAGGGAACAAGGTGTCGCCATTATGTGAGATGCATATGTGGCGCGCAGGACGAGTCTCACTTTACGCGCAAGTTCATCATTTGTTCTCTCTGACACCATCTTAGGAGTGGGATACATACAACCTAGCAATTTCTAGTGGTTGAGTTTGTGGAAGATGATCACACTGCGATCAAGGGCATTCTCAGGGCCAGCATGCATCCACGTCAAAGATATACAGTTTTCGGTGGAATATAATATTATATCGTCTAGAATTACTCCATAAAGATGATAGACTCCCCCTACCCTCCACCCTTGTCCATGCCAAAATATTCAATCGGGCGACGCCGCTCATCGCACGCGTCGGCCACGCGTTTGCATCATTGAGACTGTGAAAAATAGGACAGGTTCGCGTCGCGCGCAATCCCCCACTACTTCTAAGCTTGTCACATTCAAATCGACTTTACGTCTATCGAGACTTCTTTCGATATTCAACACGACTCTATATCTAAAGATCGCAATGGCTCGTGTCCACAGCAATAACAATAATTTCGACAACTGTGTTGGAAATTATTTGTGTGTAGAGCGCCTAAGCTATGGATTGGCCGGTGATTGACTAGTAGGCTTCTCCAGTGCATCAGTCCGGATTGGGATGGTTCTTGTCAGCGTGCTGTCTTCGATCGATTTCACACCTCTCAAGCCCTTAAACCTAGGTGTGATACTCAACCGGAACTCGTGCTTGTCTAGCGCCATACAAATAACGTTCACGGGTTAGGGATATTCTGCCCGGCCGGCACTCCAGGCGTGACAGCCAATCCAAACATAGCCAGTGTTATATGTACAGGCAAAAGAAGTAGGGATGGTCCCTACTATCATCATCATTTGGTCATTATTACCATATTTGTCGCTATCCTGTCGCATAGTTTGTCAACAGCGGTTTCGCAAATCAGAACAGATCAGAAGGGAGACAGATTAGAAGGGAGAGCGCCATGAGATGTTCTACACTCCAAGTACAAATACAAAGCTCGCCGCGAATCTCTTCTCTCTTTTCTAAGTCTTGAAGGTCTATTCAAAATTCTGGAAGTTACATAGCCCAGCATGCTCCTCTACAAACCTTTCACCCCCATAGTCCTCATCGGACTCATCGTGCCCGCGATCGCGCAAACGCCGGTAAAGATAATGCCACTTGGGGACTCCATAACTGAGTGGGGTTGCTGGCGCGCATATCTTTGGGACAAGCTTCAGCAAGGCGGTATCAAAAATATCGATTTTGTCGGCAGTGTGAATTCTACTACTATCTGCAGTATCAGCGACTGGGATAGAAATAACGAGGGCCATGCCGGCTACCTTGCAACCGATATTGCCAACAATAATGACCTTGTGGGATGGCTTAGCTCTGCCGCGCCGGATATTGTCCTCATGCACTTGGGAACGAATGACATCGCCAATAACAAGCCGACCTTGGAGATTATTACGGCGTTCAGCACACTCGTGGATCAAATGAGGGCTAGCAAGCCAACGATGACGATTCTGGTACGGCGGTCTTCCTAGAGCGGCATACTGCGCTGACTGACGTGTGCTCAGGTCGCGAAAATAATCCCCTTGAGCTTCAATAACCAGAGCCTCGTGGACCTCAACAATGCCATTTCACCTTGGGCGCTCTCGAAGACTGCGACAGCCTCGCCCATCGATGTGGTGGATCAATACACCGGTTTTTCGATCAGCGACTTGAGAGACGGAGTTCATCCAAACGATTCTGGGGATCAGAAAATTGCGAATGCTTGGTATCTCCCGCTGGTCAATGCGATTAACGCCATTCAAGCACCTGTTAGAGTCGCCTTGGAGTTTACAGCTTGACTGTAAGTGAATCTGGTGCTCGCTGCTTAGCAGACGGTGGATGAAGAGAGAAGGCAAGCTAAATCTAAATGGCAGTTTTCCTTGACACTACAAGTATGAAAGATTCATTATCTGTTGAAATAACAACTCAACCCTCCTGTTGAAACTGCAACTATAACTTTAGAATAACCAGCTAAAATGTGTACGCTATAAAGTTTATGCTAAGGCATATGCAGGAATACTAAAAGAGGAGAACACGTCATGAGAGTTGATAAGAGTGCGAAGTGCCGAAGTGGTCTTATGAGCTCAGCCACCAAAGCTAAATATAGCTTATGCACTCGTCACTTAGGTACGATCAAAGGTGTTATCGTTACTAAGGATAATAGCCCGTACCCAACGAGAAACTTGATGTGCTATAGTCCTGCTCACGTTACTGCATTAAGGATTGTCCTAAGACACATGAGCAATCTCTTACGAGATTGCTACACAATTACGCATGTCAATAAGCTGATCCTCCCAAAAGAAGAATGGTCTGAGAGATTTACCATCTTCAGTAAACCATCTTCACACTTGAGGCATAAGAATAACCTCATGTGAAGAAACACTTCTTATTGAGCAATAGACACATTGCGTACTACTACACAGTATTTCTGTGTATATATAGAGGTTCAATTACCTTGGATACGATAGTCAAGACTACGGAGATCCAGCAACCCTTTTTCTTTTTATTTAAAAGTTCTAATCGAGCTTACTTCCACTGTGCTCTACCAATCAATATCGCATATTTCAATACCCTCCTTAGTTAAACACTAATGCATGTTATTCGTAAAATGCTTCGCCATTTACTATTGAGGATCCTCAGACTAGCACTCAGTATCTTACTGAAGACTGCTGACAGGTGAGGATTCGGTGAGAGAAAGCGGGTCAGCTACAGTATATGGATCGAGGGAACGTTGTCACTCTTCTTACAGTGCATTCCCGATGCCGCATAATTAAGCCGCATCACCCTGGCGGTCGATGGTCATCGCACACTCAGATGTCATAGCAACATAAGCAAACTACCTTTTGTCGGCTGCATCTTCTTCATATTTCCTTCTATGATATTAAACTTTAATATTGAATATTCATTTTTAATTAATACTAGCTGTAGCTCTTGCCGTTGACTGGACATAGGCACTACTTAGGCGCTTAGTCATTGTTACCGAACCCTATAGAAAAAATTTCTGACCCGACTCGTATGGATTTGCGCAGTCCCTTTAGCCGGAATATGTGTACCTACTCATACGAAATCTGCGAGCTGG
>NW_027118263.1:0-10517 GCF_038497915.1 Lipomyces doorenjongii | reverse complement strand
TCGGCTGTAGACTCTGCGTCTTCCATCCCCGCGGGAACGTCATAATGTTGCTCTTCTCGATCAAAAATAGGGACTTCCTGCGAGCTCGGACAATTATGCAGTCATAGTATTTCTGATACTTCTTCAAGCCGACCGAGACAGCGAGGACAATATCTGGATCAAGTTCTGAAAATTCTCCCTCCATAGAAGCAGCACCATTGAGCATGTCTCGCAGCTCATAGTATATTGGAATAGCCAGACTGATTTGTGGCTCTCATTTGGAAAAGGTAAGTGTGAACTCCTCGAATTTTTTCAGAACAGTTTCAATCTGGTGTAGACGGTCCCAGTCTTGGTACCAAAAGGAGGAAGATAGTGTTGGTGGTCGATCCACTTCCTTATCTGCTGCTTTGCTTCGAGGGCGTCTTGAAGCATTCGATGTGTGGAGTTCAAACGGGTGTCCACATCATATGCGATGAACTTCTCCTTTTACCGTTTGCTTTGCAGATAGCCTTCCACTGTTGCTTTCGTTGAGGAGTCCGAGGTATCCAAAGAGCCATGATCCGAAGTCTTGATAGTGCAGAATGCGATCCAATTTCTCGGTTTACTTGCTTGAGAACACAAGCGTCAACTGCCGTCTTGGGATCGCCTGCTTTCAAAGCAGAAAGAATGTCACTGACAATTACATTCAGCACATGTGCCAGACACCGGACATAGCTGTCAGTGCCTTGAAAGCGTAATTGCTCTAGACGCAAAGTAGCTGTACCTTTCTGTTAAAACCTGGCTATTGAAATATGCGATATTGATTGGTAGAGCACAGTGGAAAGTAAGCTCGATTAGAACTTTAAATAAAAAGAAAAAGGGTTGCTGGATGTCCGTAGTCTTGACTATCGTATCCAAGGTAATTAAACCTCTATATATACACAGAAATACTGTGTAGTAGTACGCAATGTGTCTAATCCTCAATAAGAAGTGTTTCACATGAGGTTATTCTTATGCCTCTAGTGTGAAGAGATCGTACCTAAGTGACGTGTGCATAAGCTATATTTAGCTTTGGTGGCTGAGCTCATAAGACCACTTCCGCACTTCGCACTCTTATCAACTCTCATGACGTGTTCTGCTCTTTTAGTATTCCTGCATATGCCTTAGCATAAACTTTATAGCTTACACATTTTAGCTGGCTATTCTACAGTTATATATTTTCAACGCATGGCAACGGATAACTCTTCCATCCCGCTGACGGTAGAGATCTCACAATCGATGTCAGACATTCTTGTTGTTAAGTAGGATATTGATTAATCTCCAAGGGATTGCAAAATTTATAGACGCGTCGTTCAATTATTCGTTGACGCGTTACTCATTGACGCGTCATGATTGGCTGAATTAAAGTTTGACTAAGGGTCGGCGCAAAATTACGAATAATATTCGTTATTCGTATTCGGGGATCCCATCCTTATTTTGCGAGACCTAACCTCTCTGCTCTTCCCCGCAATTCCACTGCAGTCTCCTAGCGCCTCCTTCTTTTCACCCCGTGAATGATGGGTTACGACGTTCAAGCGCGCATAAGACATGATGGACTACATCCGCAAACGCTCCCTGGCTCGCATCGAGAGGAACAAATTTTACATCACGCGGGACATTTTCACGCTTAAGATGCACGACCAAGATTCACTCGAGGACCACCTGGAAAAGATGATGTGGCGGAGAACGCAGCTAAAAGCGATCGGCGATGAATTTGTCACTGACGATTTGTTTCGGGACGCACTCTACATCTCGCTTGGACCAAAGTTCGCCATGTTTGTGATTAATATGCGGATCGAGAAGCTGCCTCTGAAAGATGCCATCTCAGCTCTGTTGACGTACGAAGACATTCTCAAAGAACAGGCCGACAAAGCGGCCCGATCATCTCGCCACACAGCTTCTGGACGCATTAGCAAGAAGAATAATCGTCGTCGTCTGCATCTGAGATTGTCATGAACGGGTGGCGATATGCCACGATCGGCTCACGCTGAAATCGTCCCATTCGCCACCTCTGTGCTTACCGTGTTCTTACGAGTGCGTACGTGGGCTTACCTCTTCGTGTTGCGTGGGATTTGCCTCGGAGTTGCGCGTCCTTTGGTTTTTCTGGCGTGGTCTTGTTGTTGGTTAGGTGTCATCTACCTGTAACACAATTTAGTAGGTGCCAGACAGAACATAAAAGGAGGGGTTTGTCCTCGCTGTCTGGTCAAAATATTGTATTCATGGATTGTTGAGTCAAGTGCATGGTTCAGTCCAGTTACCTCCAAGTGCAGTACGCCTCGAGTCTAGTCCGCCCTCGTTACACATGAAATCGTATATATTATATCTTTACTTGTAATATGTAGAATAAGACGTATAGCTTCTAAAACAATCGGTGATAACGTACATGTATAACGAGCGGCGCACTTACCCACACCCACGTTATAAAACATCGCGACAATTACCAAAACGCTTAAAATCAATTGAAGCTACTCGGAATCCTCTTCCTCAGACCTCTCTATTACAATCTGACAGGTGCGCGCGTTGTGTCCGGTCTCGCCGCAGTTGCCACAGCGCCGCGCGCGCTTTTCTTCCGACCACTACTTGCCTGTTTTTCCTGCTTTACCTGTTGCGCAATGTCCCTTTCGTCTTGTAAATCTTGTGCTTCCTGGACTAAGTGATCCTCCTTGCTGGTGTTTTTTTAGCCCTCCGGCGTTTGCTAAGCTCCTCCAATCCTTGCCGAAGGATCTGGTTCTCTGCCTTCAATCAATGCCAACTGGGTTATTGTGGGGTGGGGTGGGGGGAGGGGGGGGGAATAGTTAGCGTAAACGCCTTGAGGTAGAGTAAACGCCTTCAAGGTTAGGATAAGGGAGATATGGTGAACATCAATTAGAGTTCCTCGACATAGACAAATTTAAGGAAGTATTCGATCGCAACTCGTGCGCAAAATTGAGGGACTGCTGGGAAAGAGGTTGAAGAGGGGGACTTGTTTGAAAGGGAAGCCAAGATAGTGAAAGAAAAAGGTCGCATGAAATCTAACTAGTTAACCATCTTTTTATTCTTTCTGCTATGCTCCGGAACCGGTGTCCTCTGACCGAAATCGGAGTACAAGCCCGAGCCTACCCCCAGCCCTATACGGCCGATGCCAATATCCGCGTCCGGCCATGTCTACCCTGTGTGATGTGCTTTTGCACTTGAGGGTTTCAGGGGAAATCGCAGTAGCTAGAAAGAATATACAAGTTGGGAAGGAGTGTCTATTCAACTGAAGCCTGCCTCCTCCATTCAAGATCAGAGGCAGCTTTTTATAGACCGACATTTGAGAGACCGCGTGATTCCGGAATCTCTTATGTGATGTCGATTATACAATAATTTACATCACACAATATCATATCACTCGGTGATATGTACATCCCCAGTGACATACCCTGACTCGATCAATAGAAAGAAGTGCCTACAGCGATATACTGACCATCAAAGTGGTAGTAAGTTTGCTAGGAGGCTAATAAGCCAACAACGCCACCGATAGTCCGTTGGACCGACCAGCCGAGGATCTCGCCGAAATAACGTATCAAATACACATTGAGACAAGTGACATATAAATGTGCAGGGCGCAGTTCGAAATATCGGGAGTCGCTGACGAGAAAAAGAGCTTCACCCCCGCAAGACCCGCCACGTCAAAAGATCGCACTGTTCTTCAGTCTTGGACATCTGCATCAACGAGCCTTGCTACTCTGATTAACTCCTCATACGGCAACTCACTTCTAATCGTGTTTCTTAGGTCCATATCTTGCGTACATTAATCTGCTTGGAAAATGCCCAAAAGCCTCGGCGTTTAGTCAGATTTCAACGATCATTTGCAAGACATAACAGAAAGCAAAAGATTAATGTGACATACAAATAGCGCTCAGGCATGATCATCATCTAATGCATATTGTAAGCAATGAAAGAGCTACGTCCTATATATATTCGCCAGTTTTGGGACGATGTTCATATCCCTTTTCTCTTGTAATGCTAAGATAGCGATCACTTTATTAACAAAGACCCTTGCACCCGCATAACGTCACCCAGCCTACTTGATAACTCAAATTCCATACGCTCGGCAGGAGCAGGGCCGCTGAGTATGGCATCCATGGTATCAGAGCCGGGAGGGATATCTTCATCAAATACTGGTTCGCCCGCTCCTCTCATGTTGGCCAGAACAGCCTGCTGGAAGTGCCAAAAGAGAACGTTGTCGTTAACGTGGTGCGGATCTTCAAGGTCCCTGCATATAGGATCCAGTTGTCGTCCTGCGAGGCCCAAGCTATCATCAAGGAAGCAGACTATGCGATAATCATCCTATATCAAGTTAGATTGCGGACTCCTCTCCACACCTGCGATTAGTGTTTTCTCCATACGTTCGGGTTGATTGAGATTTCATACTGGTCAAACCGGCGATGTACATTCGTCTGGAGGAGAAGTCCATTCTGAGGAGAATTGACACTACCATCACGTTCGTCTAGAACGACTAATTCCCCGAAATTGTAATTGTGAAACATAGACTCGAGCGGCACAGGAAATACGTGCGCTGCATCATATCCTGTCCAGCGCTGTAGCAAGAGCTCGCGTTGCGTCAGTGGAACTCCCGTAATTACGCATCCGCGATCACGGTCTCGAACTGCGGCTGGAAATGACCTAACCCTCCCTGATGCAGAGACAGAGGACATGGCAGAAGAAGTTCGTTTGTAGTACGGCGCGTCTGTGACATCCATGTGTCCTTGATAATAAGTAAGTTTACTATCATTGTAAACGTCCCGCATCCAATTATACTTACCATCACTCTCAACCTCATACTCTCCAGGCAATAGAGGGTCCTGCGTTCGCTGAATGTGTACACGGCCATCATTAATCTTGTAGACCCGAAGCGGTAAGTCATGTATGATCAGCACATCCAACGAGTCTAGAAATGTGGTTTTCGTGAAAGTCGGGTTTGTGTAAGCGCCTCCTATGCTGACGGTAGGATCCGTGGCAAGGTAGATGAGAATGTCCCGGCCAAGGCTTCTGTTTGCTGCCATGACTCCCTATGGTTGTTACGCACGATTCAAGCCAAACCAATAACTTATGCCGTGGTCTTGCAAGGAATAAGTCATAGTAGTAGCGTGGCGTCTCAAGTTGTTTATTGCTTTGAGGGATCGATAGTCCAACACGTAACAAGCACCTATCGTTGCGCCGTTCTTATTCGTAATTGACGGTGGTGTGTGTGGGGTTAGGGTCATTTCGAGTTTTCAAGGCGAATTGAGTGCACTTGGACTCGTCTTGGGCAAACTTGCGTCAACGCGGTGCGCACCCCATTGTTTTCTTGCAGAAGAAAATTACCCTTACCCAGATTACACAGGACCCCTTAAGCTAAGTAGTCCTGTACCTGTTCGTACCGCTCTACGGAAAAGGCCTCACACTATACCGAAAGTAGAACTCTGTTGTACTCAATCAAAGATGGTATACTCTTGAAGTCGCATACGCCATCCACATATACAGACACATTTCTAGGGCTGCTCCGAATATTCGTTTGTAAAAGCAACCTTAACGCTAGAAAATCAATTAGAACTATTCAGAAGTATCTTCTTGAGGCATCTTCACATCTTTGCAGGTTCTTGCATTATGTCCCGAATTCCCGCACGTTCCACAGCACCGTTCTTTCTTCTCAGTCCTCCTTTTGCGACCACTGTAACGTGTTCCTCTTTGATCTGTCTCTCCATGTCGTTTTGGGTCTGCATATCTTGTCCTTCAGCAAGGGTCATACTTCCTCCTTGTCGGAGACGTGTTTTCTTAGCCCTACGACGCGTGCTAAGCGTCTCATTTTGCTCTCGAAGGACTCGGTTTTCTGATTTCCATAAAGCCATCTGGTGCATCATTTGTATCGCCCTTTTCGATAGATGATCGATAGCGTCGTAAATTGAGGTTGGAGAGCTATTTTGATGACAGGCAATCCGATTCTTGATAAAATTTGATAGGAGGAGGTCTCTATTGAGTTGTTTGGCGGTAGAGCCCCAAGGAATAGGAGTCTCGAGGACCCTTCGACTGGCGACGGCGTCCGTAGTCTCACATCTAGCCTTGAAATCACACTTTCCGGGTCAAAGGGCATTAGTCCTGCCCCTCGAAAACCACCTTGAATATTCTTTGCTGTCATTGAATCTTGAAACGCGGCGAAGAAAGCCTGGCTATATGGATACTCCTCTTAACACCATTTACGAAGAAACGTACTTTCATGAGTGGAAGGCGCGAACTCCCATGGGCCGTTAGGCAATCCTGATGAACTGGCCGGCTGCGCTCTATGCTATGGCTGACATCCGATGCAAGCTCTTACTGTACTGGTAGCGGGGAAAGAAGTCTTCTTTCGTGATGTGGGTTATACTAGCCCGCATCAAATTCTCGATTTGCCGACGGTACGAATACTCTAGTGGGCCAAATCAGACCATGCCAATTCTTTACAATACCAGTATGCACCAGATATCACAGGTACTTAGCAGCTGGAAAGCTGAATCATGATTGTACTATAGGCTTTGGAGAGTCCCAGGCAAGAAGTAGACACCAAATCGAGAAGAAAGCTCTACCTCCATCCGCTTGGCTGCTGCTGGCCCGCTGAGGATCTCGCCCATCATGTCTGTGCCAGGTGGAAAGTCAGTCTCAAAATTTGGTTCTCCAGCCCCTCGCATATTCGCCAATACTGCTTGACGAAAGTGCCAGCTTAGCAGTTCATCTCTTGCACTCAGATCGTTATTTGGATCTCGACAAACAGGGTCAAGTATTCTCCCGTCTATGCTCCTATTATCTTCATCGAAACAGGTTATCTTATAACCATCGTCTGGGTTGATAGAGAAATAAAATCCATCAAATAACTCGTGGATAGTGGGCTCCATAAGTAGTCCATTCTGGCATGAGTTAATGCCCGTGTCACGCTCCCCTTTGTTCGTAATCCACCGAGAAAACCCACTCTGCACCCAATAATCTTCACTGGACAATGGGAAGATGTGTGCGGCATGGAAATCAGTCCAATTATCTCTATTAGCCCGCCTGTTAATTGTCCCAGTGATCACGCACTTCCCGTCTCTCTTACGGACCTCAGTTCGGAATGTATTCTCTCTGCCTGTGGATGATTGTGAAATTATTCGCATTATCCATGGCTCATCTGTGATAGATATTGTGTCTGCGTCAAATTCAGCAGTTGCTACATACAAAGAATTCCTTAGAATCAACATTACCTCTGCGAGAATAGGGCCTTATATCATAGTGGCCTGGCTGGAGAGGCTCGTCAGTCGGCTTTAGGTCGTGTCCGGTGCTTCGCAAGGTTACGCGATACGAACCAGATGCAACAATGAGGATGTCCAGCATAGAGAGAAAGGTTTTTTCGGTTACAGAAGGATTCAATATCAGTCCACCAAGCGCCTTATCAGGCTCTGCAAAGTTGTAGAAATGGACATCTCTACCGATTGCTCTTCAGCCCGCCATATTCCTGCATTGCCGATGCACACTCATAGCGTCGGGTACCGATCAGATCATATATGATCCGACAGCCTGAGACCCACAGCACCGCTGTTGAGGCGTAATCGTCAATACATAACTGAATCTTCGCCATTTATGCGCTACCTGACGGCACAAGCAAGACTCTTGACTATGTCCCCAAACGTTCCAACTTTTTCCCTAACCCTTGCTTAAGTTATGGACGGTACTTCGACAAAGTACCGGACGACAGAAACTGCACTCCCCTGATGTACTATTCCTTTTAGACTCTAGCGCTAACCTTACTCAGACGGTTTTGTTTGTAACCCTTGCCCTGTTATTTGTTTACTTGCCTGGAAGCTGTAGCCCTTGCCCTTTTGTTGGTTATGTGTTTATTTGCGGGAATTAGCCTCGGACGTGTTGTTTGTTTCCGCACTCTCTCTACTATATTCAGTAACAGCCGTTTCCTCCTTCAGTTTCTGAACTTCTAATTTAATAGCCATTAGCATTCTAATTTAATCCGTTCGTTTGCATTATGGACCAGGTTGAAGTAATCTTTAAAGACTCCCAATACTGCCGAAAATGCCCGTCCTGTCGTCGCCAGATTCGTTGTGATTCTCTTCAGGAGCTAGCAAAGATGTTTGCGGGCGCAGATGGTCAAGGTTTTGGGGCTGCTACAAATGCCGTGGCAACGTAAGTTTGCTCATGACTTTTAGACTAGATGAAGTGAATATGTTCATTAATCATCAATCGCAGCGGGCTGGAAAAACCATGTCGCAGCGCGCAGGATTTGACCTTGACGCGTGCTACGATACTCACGAAGAATTTGTCGAAGTCGTCTCTACATTTTTGAAGCAACGTGATGACCACAAGTTCGATATTACGGCGCAGCGTCTGTCCTCGACCTTTTGTATAGATAATGATGTCTCAATTGGTGCGTGTGCAGTAACTACGGATTGCGATTTACAGAGAAGAGTTCCAATGCTGCTGCGGAGCGACGTTTTCGATTGTTCAGGATATTACTTCCATCTGCAGCATGCACATGAAAGACGTGACGGAGCGAAGTATAGTTTCAATTGTCCTGCTTCCGTCAAAGATAGCCCCGCGGAGAGCGATCCCTCGACCATACAGCGGTAAACAGGTACGCGGTCTTAATTATCTGCCCAACCCGCAATATATATCTAATGTCTTTAGTTCAAAAGGAATACTTCGAGTGCCACGGCGAGTTTCACATAAGCTTTTCAAAGACCAACGCGTCCGCAACAGTAATCTACGAGCACAATGGTCATACTGAATCAAGGAAGTTTAACCCTGAAACACTGAACCCTCGAAATTACATTAAGTCACACGCCACGCCAAATTTATCGAAACATGATCCAAATGACCAATGTGTCGGATTTCGAGAAGCCTGAAGCGCATGTAATCACAAGAAAACAAGTCTACAACTTCTGGATTTCCCTGACACAAGGCGAATGGCATAGGGAAGTTGATGATTTTAAATCCGCTCAACTCTTAGTGGCCGATCAAGACGGCTATGAACTACTTCAAGAGCCTGGGATTTCATTGGACTTTGTTACACCTTGTTTCACAGACAGTCAGAAGTTCGACCGCGCCAAGGTGACAGAGGTTTTTATTGACGCCACGTTCGGGACTACCAAGAAAGAATTTGAACTCTACTGTTTCATTACTGAATACGACCTAGTGTCGCTCCCTTTGTCGTACCTTCTACTTGACACTCGAGGTATTCAAGAAAACGGCAAAAGGGTGTGAGAAATCGGTTTCTCAGAGGTAGATCAGTCTTCACTACCAGTGTGGTGGGTTCCTCTCTCGGTGTGTATCCGAGATATACCCCGCTTTGTTTGCGTCACTGGTCAGGAGATTGGTCGATCCTTGAGTCAGGTGGTGGAGGGCTGGCCAACCTTCCTTCCCTGTTTCCGATCTGGTTAGCGGCTTTGCCGTGTTTCCCCACTTCACGAGGTCATGAGCTCTGATCTCGTGTCTGCTGTGTTCTGAGATTGCCGAATGAAGCAAGTTCATTCGGCGGCTTTGGTGGGCGAGCGGGGAGTTTTGAGTTAGTCGTTGCGTCATTGTCACCTCTGTTGGAGACGGTATTTGCATATATATAGACTTGAATAGTCGTGAGACTGGTCACCATTGAGATCAAGATTCTCAGCCTCCCTTCCACAGTGCACTTTCATCTTCAAGTCCATATCCACCACATATATCCATATTTCACAAAAGGGGATCACGGTTGACGACGTGGCTCATGGAGTTGCGAAATGCGCGGTTGACACCGAAATGGGTCCACACTGACAAGGACTTCGCAGGTATGAATCGTTGCCCATTCGCACTGACATACTTCAGAAATCCTAATCTACTATTTGGTAATAGAAGTAACAGCGGCAAGTCTCGCATTCGGAAGAAACAATGATGGCTACAATCACCATCTCTGTCTTTAGCATAGCCTGCGTGCAATCAGTCAACACATCAGCGGTAAGGCAGAAGGCAGAGGTGGTGATGCATGCTCAGGCATCCATACTAAGGGCAGCAATGCCTAGAAGGTTCCAGAAGGAAATGACTCAATTATATATAGAGGTCATAGGAACCTTCAGTCATGTATATGTTTGTTTGCTATTGTGTGCTTCAATATAGTCAATATTACAACAGATATGGGACCCAACTGGCAAACGCAAGGCGCCAGTGAGTGTTAAGGAGAAGACTCCGTCTAAGAATATCATGTCATTTTTTAGTTTAAATTCAAACAATCCTCGAGAACCGCAGATTGCAAGTACTATGATTGTGGCTTTAGAAGAGAGAAGTTCCAGCAGTTGCTTGTCGCTTGGGTTATCGACTCTCAGTGCTCTTTCCGCCAGACCGAAAACAAGCGCTTTCGCGAACTCCTCGAATACCTTAATGCTGACTAGCGGATTAATGTCACGATACCGTCCGCAGCCGGATTCTCGCAGTCTATAATAACAATAAGGCGCGTGTGGTCGAGATCCTTAGAGGAGTTGAGGGCAAGATTCATATAGCGTTTGACGGCTGGCGGTCGCGAAATCGGCATGCAATGT
>NW_027118262.1:0-10532 GCF_038497915.1 Lipomyces doorenjongii | reverse complement strand
AGTTAATCGTCAAGTTTTACATGTACTCGTATAGTAATCGTATTGGACTTTACGAATACGAATAACGATTAATCGCAAATCGTATACACCCCTAATGATCCCCAGCCCTTGGCATCACTGAACCCTTGTAAACAAATCCGGGGTACATCGGATGGAGGCCTATACACAAGGCCCGGTTTGAAGTCCCTTTCAAGTATCGGAATATATGTTTTACCGCCGTCCAGTGTGCCTTACCGGGGTTTTCAAGGTATTGACTAACCTCGCCCACAGCTGTAGCGATATCTGGTCTCCTATGCAACGCAGCATAGAGAAGAGTGCCAACGGCACTGCGGTATGGAACTTTAGCAATTTCGGCTCGCTCTGCTTCGGTAGCTGGGCACATTGCGTTGGTCAGACGGACACCAGTTTTTTGTGAAGTGCTCACAGGATTGGCACTTGCCATGTTGAACTTTTCCAGTAGACTTTCGACGTACGTCTGCTGACTTACAGTAATTTGACCGCGATCTCTGATGACTTGGATGCCTAAGTAGTAGTGAAGCTTCCCCATATCCGATATATCAAAGATCTGACATAATCTAGCTTTGGTAGAGGGTAATGTCGTGAGGTCGTCTGCAGCAATGATAAGATCGTCTACGTAAACAGCAAGAAAGATCTGATCATTCGGAGACAAAACCTAAATAAGCACCAGTCGGCATGGAGCTGAGTAAACCTTCTGTGCTGTGGTGAGTTCCCGATTCCAGCAACGCGGGGCTTGCTTTAGTCCATATAAACCGCGATTAAACCCCAAACGAGAGTAGGATCTTGTGCATATCGAGGAGGTTGTTTCATATAAAGCACTTCGTCGAGTGTTCCGTGAAGAAAAGGCAGTGATGACATCAGAGTTTAGTGGACAGACTGCTCCTCAGCACGATGTCGTGTTGGGAACCACCGCTTGGGACTCCACACTGGCGTGACTGGCTCAGCTGGCTCGGGATCTCGTACAGGTGTTTGGGAAGGTTCATCGAAATTCGAAATGGACTCATTCTCAACCACTAGTGTAGCGTAGTTAGTATAAATATTATATGTGACTTAGTTAAATAGACAATAATCAGAGCATACACTTCGCTTTTCCCTCTCTGTCCCGCTTCCGCTTCCGTTTGGGCTCTGCTCCAGCTGCCAAATGCAAACCCACAGATGGAGATAAGGTCTACGTACAGACAGAGTGGCCGTGAACATTCACTTCGAGTTTTGATACCGAGGTGTACTTTATACTAGTCCCAAAGAGGAATTGTCGGTTTACTCCCAATTAATCTCCATAATTAATAGGCAAAATGGCCGACAGGGTTAGGAATACCAAAAATATGGCCGATACGGTTAGGGGTACCCTATTTGTCAGGACTAACCTTTAAGCAAAATACAAACTCATGTTGATGCAGCACTCCCACACATTTAAGTCATAAATGCTCAAGCAATTAGTGAATCAATCTGGGTTTATTTTTAGCCTCACACCTTGCTGTACATAAGAGAGTATAGATGGTTAGATCTAGTAACTTATAGCAATAACAATTTCAATGCTTCTCGTTGCATGAGACGTCATCTCCACATACAGTATTGGAAGAAGTCGGCTGCCATGTTCAAGGTTATTTTTGTCCCTGATCGAAGAACGATTTGATCCGTGGGGGGCACGTAAATTTTTTATTAAAACTCTCACCCATTTATTCGCCAAGTGGTCCCCCCACTCATAATCTCCTGAAACCTAACCCAATAAAGCTCTAACCCGACCGTCTATCGACGAGTCGAACTCTAAATCGCACCCGGACAGAATGCTCCTGAACCATTATCAATTCCATTGAGGAGCAAGCGTGGGGGGCTCATAACGTGACTGTCGAGCGCCGCCCGCCACCCCACAAAGAAGCAGAACATGCGGGGCCTCCACTCATTTGCGGGGAATGAGCAGAATACTGATCTGCGCCACCGATGTACGACCCGATTAACCCACTGGTGACACCACACAGTCAGTCGTGAGATTTCCATGGGGGTGTCCCTTCAACGCCTTTGACTGTGGAATGGGTTCCGTCTATCAAGAATGTCCCCCATTCTTCTCTAGAGACATTGACAGGAACCTGTGGGCTGAATTAAACTAGCACTTACATAATTCCTAGTCCTCCACTACTACTAGCGCTACTTCTCCACCGCCAAGCTATCACCGATATTCTCCGCCAAACTAGTCAAAACGTGGGAACTTCGACGGCATAATATATAGCACTCATCTTCTCGTCTTCTCTTCTCATTCTCGTCACCAACAAACCAACTTTGCTCTCTCTCTCTATCTGTTTCTTACGCTCTCACATATCATATCAACATTCACAGAGATGACTTCTATCGAACTTGAAGTTAAATCTACCTACGACGCGGCAGGAAAACCTGTCGTCGCCCATGCTGATGATGCATTAGATGTCGTCGGCTTTAGTGAACGTGTGGAGTTGACCGACGAAGACAGCAAGAGAATTGTTCGCAAAACTGATAGGGTCATCCTCACCGTCCTAGTCTGGGTCTATTTTCTTCAAATCCTTGACAAGTCCGTTCTTGGATACGGTGCAACTTTTGGACTTCAGACCGACACACATCTTCACGGAAATGAATACTCCCTTATCGGATCCATCGCTCCTATCGCCCAACTAGCCTGGCAACCATTTTCGTCCTTCCTCATTGTTAAGGTTCCTCATCGAATCCTTATGCCTGCTCTCTGTCTTGGATGGGGTATCGCTCAGACATCGATGGCTGCATGCCACGATTTCAAGGGTCTTATGGCTGCTCGATTCTTCCTTGGATTGTTCGAGGCTGGTTGTCTTCCATTATTCAGTGTCATTACCAGCCAGTGGTATCGACGTGCAGAACAGCCAATCCGTATCGCCGCATGGTACGGCACAAACGGAGCCGCCACTATTATTGCCGCTGCTCTCTCTTACGGTCTGGCCCACATTAAGTCTAACATTTTGCAAGAATGGCAAATGTAGGTTGGATGATTGTGGCCGTGGTGCAAATAGATAACTAACTATATAATAGTATCTTTCTTTTCGTTGGTTTGGTCACAATCGTCTCATCACCCATAGTCTACTGGCGACTCGATAATGATATTCCTTCAGCTCGTTTCCTAACCGAAGAGGAAAAACCTCAGGCAATTGAACGTCTACGAGCGAACCAAACTGGTACCGGTAATCGTGAATATAAATTCAAACACATCACCGAGGCTGCCTTGGAACCGAAGACTTATCTCTGGATCGGCATGGCTATGCTGCTCAATGTTGGTGCTAGTGTCACAAACACTTTTGGACCTCTTATTCTCAATGGTCTCGGATTCGATAAATATACTACAACTTTGCTCAACATGCCTTTTGGTGCCATCCAGATCATCGTCATCTTACTTGCCAGTTACCTTGCTCAGAAAGCCCGAATTAAGGGTGCCATTCTTGCGGCCTTCATTCTTCCTGTGGTTGCCGGTCTCGCTGTTCTCTACGTCCTTCCTCGAACCCACAACGTTCAAGGTCCTTTGATTCTCGGATATTACTTGCTTGCCTTCTTATTTGGTGGCAATCCATTAATCGTCACTTGGATTGTTGGCAACACAGCCGGTACAACAAAGAAATCGGTTATCATGAGTGTTTACAATGCCGCCAGTTCGGCTGGGAACATCATTGGACCACTCTTGTTTAACAAAAAGGACGCTCCTGCATATCATCCCGGTTTACGTGGGTGCTTGGGCATCTTCATCGCCTTATTCTGTATTGTCTTTATCCAATGGTTCAATCTCATCTACCTCAACAGGTTGCAGCAACGCAAACGTGTCCGAAATGGAAAGAAGGCGCAGGTCGTCGATCATTCCATGCAAAGCCACTATCATGCTGCCGACGAGGGAAATGTCGAGGAGCAAGCACAAGTTCGGATAGGTGACAATGCATTTTTGGATTTGACTGATCGCGAAAACGATGAATTTGTATATATTTATTAGCTGTTAGATGTCAATGAAATTTTGTTGGTCTTTTGAGAGTTTGCACCATAGTTAAGATGTAGGCGATTGTGCCCTCACACCGTAGGCGACCTGCCCCGACACTGAGGAAGTAACATGCTGTTCAGGTGACTGAACCAATTATGAAAATCCATAATAATGAGCGTGAAAATTGAACATATCCCAGTTTCGGTCCACAATATAGCCATCGCCTGTAACTAGAACAACATTTCGTGCTACCAACATGCCACGTTCTCCCACTCCTCCGCCACCACCGGTCGACATTGAAGGCGAATTGGAATATGACGTGGATGAAATCCTCGATAGCTGTCGAAACCGGGATAGAACAGTCGACTATTTACTCTCGTGGTTGGGATGAGATGAACAGACGTGGGAACCGGCAGATCATTTGCCACTGCGTCGAGTTGGTGCATGATTTTCACCATCGTCACACGCGCAAACCTCGCCCCCCAACCCTTTGTGGAGGACTAGGGGTTGTGTCGGTCTCTTGGCACACGCCAACTCGGTTGAACGCACTCGTTTCAATGATCACAGATTCATGAGTACCGTGATACTCAACACCGGAGTCGCACCCCCATCATCCATTCGCTCTTGTGACTGCTGATATTCCGCTCGCTTGACATTCAATACGAGCCCCTCTCCGTGCCCCATCCAATCCCGCACGGGTCTCGGAAGATAGCCATGTGGCCTCCAAGGAACAGAACGTGGAGAGCGACCTGGCTTGGGCGGGTATCACGCAGACGGCGGTGCTAGCTGTCGTTGGGGCTTTCGCCTCTCGCTTTTGTTTTGCGTTTTCAAGGTTCAGCCTTTACATGTTCGTTATAGGTAATGCTCACCCCGACGGCAAGAGTGAGGAGAGGCGGATATCATAAGACCGCTGAACCCTCTTCTGGCTGATTAATGTAATTCTAAAACATTAATGTTATCCTAAAACACGTCTATATCCTTGCTCACCAGCTTTTCGGGTTAGTGGTTCCTACACCCAACCTTTACACATATCCATGAAGAGACATGTTAGCGTAGGGTATAGTCGCACGTACGTAATAAACGCCATAATCAGGAAATGCTTGCTTTCGACTTGCGATCTTTTTTTGTGCGAGCGCCACACTCTGCCCTCGCCTTCTATGGTCCAGGGAAAGTGAGCGACACATTCACTTTGTCACTCCGGAGACCTTCAGCAAAATGTATTCCGTGCGGGTCGGGTCGATTCCTTTACTCCAAGTGTCTCGACCGCCTGCCTCGATTGACGCATCTCTATGCGTCGCATCGCCCGGTCAACATTACCAACCATATTCTGAAAGCGCTGCTTCGTCCTCTTCGCAGTATCCTCTCGCCATGTCATCCGCAGGGTTCGTCGGTCAGCCCGATGAATACCTGCGAAACTGGAAACAACAAAGTCTGCTAACATCGCAGCGCAAAACTCCACATGCGGTCACTCAGGGAGCTGCGGCTTCGTCGTCCTATTTCCCAATGGGTTATAAGGAAGCTTTCAGTCAAAGGTACGTTGATATTCGATCAATATCTCACTTCATCACCGGAGGCTACAGACAACTTTCTCGATAGTGGTCCGGGATTCCCGACACAGCTGCCGAACTCAAGTTCCTGTCCTGTCTCACATCCCATAACTCACAACGGGGCCCGACGCAGCGACAGACCAGAGATATCGCGAGCCTTCCCAGTGCCATCGTAGAGGCAACAGATAGCCTCCAGGCGACAGATCATAGCCAACAAAGCGATGAATCTGTCAATTAGGTCAATGATCTGTACGGTCCCCGACTCTGGCTCTCCCGATGGCGGAGTTGAGTGGCAAAGATCGGGCATTGAACGAGTTTGCAGTCGAGCGAGTTAGGGAAATGCGTACCCTGAACCATCTAGTGTCAAGGAACCACGTCAATTCGGCAGACAAAAGAAACCTGGTACCCCGTACTGGTATGTCTTAACCAGCGAGCTCCACCAAATAGTACCGTTGTGGGACGACTTTGTCAATTCGTTGACAGTCAGGTTGATCGATTATTACACGAAAGGCTTCGCTGCTTGTGAGTCAGGACACGATGTGGGTCACACCGACAACAGCGCTAGGTTGTCTTGGAATCCGATCGGCTCAGGTTGTGCTCATTTCGACGATATGATAATCTATTTCCCCGAGAAACTTTGGCCGGATTATTTCTATGGGGACAGCATTTATGTATTCAAAGAGATCGTGCTCCACGTATACGACAAAGACCTTGGCGGAGGCTCACTTCGTTTTCTAACTATGAGTGCAAAGAAGAACAGCACAAGCAAAGCGAAACACAAAGACGGGTATAAATTCAGTCATTGCTCGTAATGGACAGCGTGCCGCGTGCGGCTGATCGTGTGGGGGGTAGTTCTTTGTTGGTTGCTCGGTGCGTTTGTTGTCTCGGTGTGTTTGCGTGTTCTTTTGTTGGTCGCTTTGCGTGTGGTTTGTTGCCTTGGTTGTTGTCTTCGTTTGTTGTGTGTTCTTGAGTGTGTTCTACGTGTACATAATCTAGTAGACGCCTGACAGAGATAAAAGGAGGGGTTTGTCCTCGCTGTCAGGTCAAGCACAAATTCCTGTATCCTTGAATTAATTGTTCACCACCACCGAAAACTACGAGTTTCCATTGTGAGGAGCGTTGGGACGATCTATACCGTCGTTTTGAGGATGTGCAGCCAAGCCAGGAAGCAGAAAATTACATGGGAACGAATGGTAATGCCAGCACCAATTCGGAATAGTTCTTGCTAGATTCGAACGACGCGGCCAAAGATGACACGAACCCAATTTTCTTTGTAGCGCGCTTCTCGAGCAGAGCGAGAAGCTTGGAAATTGACGAGCCCTACAGAAAATTTATATGACTGGATCAATCCAGATAGCTCTATGACTTTGCCTATACATAAATCTTAGGATAACCAGCTGGACAGGAATCCGACGGGTAGTTTTTATATGAACTCTGTATATATATATACAGAAGCTATACAGAATACTTATTCGCGAAAGACCTCGAAATGGAATTACGTATCTGCTCAAATGATCTGCGAATAATTCCGGAGGTCAATCAAGTGTTTCTATATGCCAGTGGTGTGAAATTGTCTTTGCGATAAGATGCTAATAAAGTAGGAGCGTTAGGTCTATTACGTTTACGATAATGTAACGAAGTAGGGGATTTAACCCCAGTCATCGCGTATCGCCAAATTGGTCCTCAAACTATTTACGACAAAAAGTTCAGAGGCATCGCTCCTATGCCCTGAGCGCTGAGGATGTGACAGAGAATGCAGTCTCAGCAGCAAGGAGATTGCGGCATCTTTGTGTCAAGCGAGAGTGATGCATCAGTGAAACGAAGTAATAAAAGATTCATTTTGCGACTCTGCACCGGCCTGGGAGAAGGCGGCGCAAATCATCGTATAAATTATGTCGCTGCGAACTATTCACGCCGTCAGTGTCTCTCGGATTGCAGTAATAGAATCGTCAGGAAGCTTTCCCTCGTTGGTTATGTAATCTACAGCGTCAATAGTTTGAGAGTCATCTCGATCATCGTGTGCAAGCCGTCGCCTTGAGAAAAATGCTGCGCTTCTAAGAGACCTCATTCGGGCTCTATAAAACTCTGGCGGCGTGGCTCTACGCTTGCGCTTAATGAAGTCTTGCATGTCAGCTCACCTTCACTAACGCCGGATATTATGACGTAAACAGATTCGTATCGTACGAATATCTACTTCGCTGGTCCCAAAGACAAATACTTGGTAGTTGGGCCCCATGAATCTCCTAATAATATTACGGGAGATGTTATTGTTAAGCTCACTCTTAGCCGCACAGGTGGTGGCTTAGTAATGAATTGCCGAACCAAGGAATCTCACTCTGATGACTATGTCCTCTGCGTTGCTATGTGTCTAAACGGATTTCAGTCTTGTAATTTTTTACAATGATGGACAGCTTAAACCGAACTAATGGGGGGTCACAGGATTATGTGTAAAACCTACGAATTTGTGCCGCAGTGTTGGAGCTTCGGATATGAGTATTTCATAATTTGACGTAATATATATCTCTCACTGGCCCTGTTCGCCCCTTGCCAACTTGATCTCCAGTGAAGTTTTTGCTGCATACATCCTGTAGTATTGCGTGGGAAGTCAAGCCGCGATTGTCAATCATTTACTTCAACTCGGGAGTGTCAGCATAAAGATTATGTCTATATCAAATTCAGTACTAGCCACTGTACTCAAATCAAGGATACTCACGAGCTAGCGTAACGATCACCCGCAACGTCAGCGTTCTGAACAAACTCATTGATTTCATCAAGCTCCTCCTCCGTCAACTGGACATATGCCGCCTTGACATTCTCCTCCAATCGAGCGATCTTTGTAGTGCCAGGAATCGGGATCGCGCCCTTGGCAATCAACCAAGCAAGCGTCACTTGGCCGGGCGTAGCATTCTTCTTGGAAGCAATTTTCTTGAATACATCAAGCAATTTCAAGTTGGCGTCAAAGTTCTCCTTTTGGAAACGCGGCGCTGCCCGACGGTAGTCACCTTCAGGGAAATCCTCTGGCTTGGTGTATGCGCCGGTAAGGAAACCTCTGCTTAGGGGGGAGTAAGATACGACGGCAACACCAAGCTCCTTGCAGGCTTCGATGAGACCATTTTGCTCAGCCTCGACCGCGAAAGGCGAGTACTCAATCTGCACGGCCGCGATGTGATGGACTGCGCACGCGCGTCGAAGGGTCGCAGCAGAGCACTCGGACAGGCCAAGATACTTTACCTTTCCCTGCTTGACAAGCCCGGCCATAGCGCCGACAGTCACCTCGATTGGAAGCGATTGATCCATACGGTGTTGATAAAACAGATCGATCGTGTCGACGCCCAGCCGCTGCAAAGAGTCCTCGCATGACTGCTTCACGTACTCAGGCGAGCCATCGCTTGAGTAGTCAGGCTTGATGCCGAACTTCGTGCACAAAAAGATCTCAGACCGCTTGCCGGTCTTAGCAAACCATCGTCCAATGACCTCCTCGTTGTCGTTATAAAGCCGGGCAGTGTCCCAGAATGTGCAGCCGAGCTCGACAGCTTTGTCGAGAACAGCGAAGGCGGCTTCATCGTCAAGTTTGGGCTCGTAGAACGCGGAAATACCCTAGAGGTTTCGTGTCAGTGTGCATAGCAGTTAACACTGGCTAATCATACCATAGCACCGAAACCGATAGCGGTCACAGCAGGACCATATTTGCCCAACTGCGTTGTAGGAATTGCCATTTTAGCCAATTAATTACGAGTACTGATCGAGTCGCAACAAATTTTGCGGAAAGTAGTTGTGGTTCAATATGAACAATATATCGTAATATTCAATACAGTGTTAATTGAGCGGAGGATACGCTTCTATTATATCCTCAGGTCGGGCTCAGCTTCGGCGAGGAGTTATTTGTTAACCCCGATGAGGTCATCTGGTAAGCTAACGATTTGGAGCGCGTGAGGGAGCCTAACGCGCCCTCGCTTTCGAAGACTTCCAAGGCGCCTGCCGTATAGCAAATACACGAGTTCATTAAACCAAAGGGCCCCACCACCATTCGGCCGAGTAAGCCGCACTGCTACGCGGCCAATAACTTAACAAAGCGTAATTGCTATCCATTTTACTGCAAGCCGCACTGACAACCGAGAGAATCCTACGTTATTCTTAGAATGTTTACAACGTGCGGAATACTGATCACCGCTCAACTATTTATGCCTAATTAAGCGGAAGATCTATATATATTCTGGTACACACATAATCGCTTACATCTGAATTTATGATGTGTCATGACGAAGCATCTCCTCTCCTGGCTACCAAGCTGTCAGCCATTATGATGCGCTCCAGAGAAATTGCAGATTACTCTTGTCCTTGTACTTTATCGGCCGTTCACTGAAGCCGCACCACATCCAGCGTTAGCTTACTAATGGTGGATTGGCGACGAACAAACCATATGATACTTGCGTCAAGTTTCTCAAAATTAGGGTTTCCTAACAGAGATTGGCGCAGGCGACCCCACCTTGTATCAGTTCCTAAACATAACATTCATCTGAGAAAACATTGGAAATATTCGTTATCCGCATATATATGGACGTCCGTTTGATAGAGTTAGGGCTGCTCCGAATACGAATATGCGCAGTAATCGGCATTATTCGTATTCGTTATTCGCAAGTCCCAACCACTGCGAATAATATTCGCTATTTTAGTCGCAAATCCTGAGCAGTGCGAATAATTATTATTCGGCGAATATTCGCATCTAATCACGTGCTCAGGGGTATGCCCGTAATAAATTTAATTCACAGTTTCAAGAGCCAAGATGACCCCTTACAGCCTTCCAGCTCAATGTGATGTAGGAGTAAATTGATAGCGAGGTGCGCACATTTCTTGCTCTGTGACCTAGTGAGAGGTTGCTTTTACCAAGTACATATATCGAGAGACTGAAGCTGGCACAACTTCAGTTGCCCAGATTCACAACAGCTTCGTCTGTGCAAATATCCTGCCTAACAGTATCTTCCGAACTTACTTTTAACTTCGGATTCTATAAA
>NW_027118261.1:0-10826 GCF_038497915.1 Lipomyces doorenjongii | reverse complement strand
CCGTATCCGTATCCGCCTAATGTCTATCCGTATCCGTAATTTTCACGGATATCCGTGGATATATCCGTTATCCGTGTATCCGTGCCGATCCCTATACTACACTGGGTCCATCCAATAGGGTCAATCAAATGTGCCAAACAATTGATTGCCCAGAATTTTGAGCTTTCATGGGTGATAGAATGGCTTTGACGATCAGATCCAATATGTCCCAGACAATGAACATAGCAATCTGAGCCTCGAATTGGAGAGAAGAACCAAAATTTCTCCGGAGGCAGTCGCAAAGCACAGAAACCATGTTTTCGTCATTACTTGCGTTATCTCCCGTTATTGCGATCAGTTTGCACTTAAAAAAGTGCTTTCGAGAGTCGCCGCCGATTTTCACCAATATGCGATCCATAAAGTTCGTTGAAGTCCGATGGCTACTCTTGATACTGGAAATCTTTAGTAAGCCAATTGCGGATAATCCCAAGAATTAGAAGGTTTATCCATATTGCCGTCGAGGCTTATCGCTTTGGGTCGATAGCCTTCCATAGCATTTCTCTCCTGAGTCATTGTCCAAGGCTGCGCATCGAATCTCTCTGTCAATCAACTTCCCTTTGTTACTTTTCTTCATAACCAAGAAATTTAATTTCAGAACTTTAAACGAGATATTGCTGTTCAGCATAGTGCTTCTGATCATATTTTATCCCGCTCTAACTGCTTCACGAAGAAATTCACATCAGGTTATCTCGATTACTCTGATAAATTCTAAGGCGGATTGGCGGATTTGACGGGTTCAGAATGCGGATAAGGAAAATCTTGACGGATGTTCATATTCACAACAGCCCTGAATGTTCTCCACTGTGATCGTCAATCTAGAAAAAAATATAGATCCTCTATAAAGAAGGCGCCAACATCCTATCAGATTGCGGCGGTCTGTTGCCCTTTCTCCTTCGCTGCGGCGACGGACCGTGTGCCCGAAAGTACGTATGACTCAGTACGACTCAGTACAGCTTAGTACCACTTCGGAGAGCTCAGACTCCCAACAATTAGATCTTGGATTGCAGCTTGGCTTAGTTTTAAATCCTCAAGAAACCGAGGTTGTCGATCTTGATCGAAGAATAAATAACCGTTCTAACACCAAAGTTCACCAAGCGCAGAACACAAACGGCATTATATGTTGGCGATGGAGTTGACTGAAGCGCAGCTAAGATATTTTAAGGCGTCCGATGTTCAGAAATATGCCCTAAACGTTCTCATCGGTAATGGGGTACCTGAAGCGGAGGCAGATATTGTGGCCAAATGTCTTGTGGCGGCAGATTTAAGGGGTATCGACACTCACGGAGTCAACCGAATTCCTTCCTATATGGAACGGATTCGGCAAAGCGTGCTTGATCCCAAGGCAAAACCAGCATTGAATCAAATCACTCCGGTCGTTGCACAAGTCGACGGTCAGAATGGATTTGGATTCCTTGCCGCTGCGCTGGGCATGGATAGCGCGATTGAGATGGCGAAGACTTTTGGTGTAGGTATGGTCTGCGTTAAACATTCTAATCACTTTGGTATGTCTGCCTGGGTAGTTCAGAAGGCGATCGATGCCTGTCTCTGGTGTTCACAAATTCATCTCCTGCGTTGCCTGTTTGGGGAGGCAGATCCAAGCTGATAGGCGTTTCCCCCCTGGCTTGCGGCGCCCCGGCTGGGTCAACGAAACCTTTTATCCTGGACATGGCCCCTAGCATTGCTGCCAGAGGGAAGATCTACAAAGCTAAAAGAAGGGGAGAAAAGATCCCTGTGGACTGGGCACTCGATGGTGAAGGGCGGCCAACAGATGACCCCGCGAAGGCGTTAGAGGGCGTGATGCTTCCCATGGGCGGCCCGAAAGGTTCGGCTTTGGCGATAATGATGGATGTTTTCTCTGGCGTACTCTCTGGTTCAGCTTTTGCTGGCCACGTCACTAACCCGTACGACCCATCAAAATCTGCAGATGTCGGACACTTTCTCCTGGCCATAAAGCCGGACCTTTTCATGCCGATGGACGATTTCAAGGAAAGGATGGACTATCTATATCGCCGAGTTGTCGAGTCAGATAAAATAGCTGGGGTGGATCGCATTTATTTCCCCGGCGAGATGGAACAAATTACACAGGAGAAGAGGGAGATGGAAGGAATACCATACACAGTAACGGAGGTGGAAAACCTGAACCATGAAGCGGAACTTGTCGGCCAGAGCCTTTGGTTTCATCCATCTCCTAGGGCAGCGGTTTTCTCATTTAAGGTCTAGGAAACAATATTTGAGGAGCCTGTGTGAATCTCATGTATCCTGACTGACGCACATGCTGCCAAAAGTTAGTAAAGAAAGCCCTTACAGTTGTCCATTTCAAAAAGTCGAAGCAAACTTCCCCAGCACAATGCCAATGTACCTCTTGAATAACGCCTTCCTGCTTTCGGAAAATGTACAGTGTCACTGCCGTATGATTCACCCCGAGTAAACTCTGTCACTCTTTTCCAGCTGCGGCTACTGTTCTCGCCGACTGCTCGCCATCTGGACGATGCAAAAAATTGGCTCGACGACTAATGCGCGACGAACAAGGTTGTAGGTCCGTGCCGCCGATACCGCAATACATTGAGAATTTCAATGGCTACATAGAGGGTGGTCTCTGACCTGTTGTTACGTACACGTGGATTATGTAGACGCTTAGTGGTTATTTTAGTAGAAGTTTATTTTGGTTCTTTTGATGCGTTGTTGCGTTCAGGGGCAGACCCCCATTTATATAAATGGTTCTTCTCTCCTCCCTGTTTTAGGGGGGATATAGGCAATAATATATAAGTCCGTTGTTGATAGTTATGAGTCCTGTTTAGCGCCAATTCCTCAAAAACAAGGATATATTTCGATCACTTGCTTCGAAAAGAATCTGAGACTTTGAACGAATCGACTAATTCCGCTATCCTCTCTTATTTTACTGCTTGATACAATCGAAATGGCTATTGCCACGAGGTCTTCACAGATCATTCTAGCTGGACCCGGTGACTGGGACGAATGGATGATCGTTATTAAGACTCAGGCGAAGACGAATGGTACTTGGGAATATATTTGACCCAGAAAAAGCTCCACAGGATGTAGCCAAGCTCCTGGATCCAAAAAAGCCGTCGATTAAGGCTGTCAACGAATCTGCTGGAAATATCATGGACCTTGATGATTCAGAGATCTCACGATATAGCATCTTGCAGAAAGACTATGCTTATGATCGAGAACGGTATAGAGAATCCAAAAGGCTTTGGACGACCTTAGCAAGCACATTCTGGCCACGATATCTAGATCCTACCTTCTTCATGTCGAGGATGAAGCAACAGTATATGATATACTTCAAGCCCTACGATAGAGAGTCGCTCCAACGGACATGGCCCGCAAAATAGAAGCAAAAAAGAAATCGTCGGGCTCTACGATCTTCTAAGTCATCACAGGTTGACACTTGGATCGAAGCATGGGAGACGGCCTATACCAATGCAAAGAGACAGAATATTCCAGAGGTTCATGATAACGAAGAAGTGGTATACGAGTTCGTCAAAGTGGTTTCATCTATTGTACCTGATTTCGCTGGCTATTGGAGACAAAAACTTGAGAGACTTCAACGAAGAGGGGGATATAGGCAATAATATATATGTCCGTTGTTGATAGCAAATTCCAGATGGATATGACATCGCCGAATATTTTCGGAACGATTGGCGAAAGAGAAAGGCAGATGCGTCATACGAGAAGACTGGATCTTTTGCTATCACTTTACAAGGTCGTGAGAGTGAGAATGCCACTAATACAAAGAAATCATGCCTCTGCGGAAAATATCACTCTTACAATGTTGGTATCTCGTTGAATCGTCGAGAAAGCCAAGCTGGCAACCCGATCCAGCAATCGAAGCAAGGATAAAGGAAGCCTTAGAGAAAGACCCCCAACTGAAGACTATTAAAATGGATGCGACCCAGAAGGTTCTTGACCAGACGAAGCTCGCGGACAAGGACGGCAAAGAGCACACTAACGGTCCACCTGTGCTCTCATTCACCGGTGTCATCAAAGAGTCGGACAGCTCCGGTTCCTTCTCGATTAATAACTATTTCCTCATCAACAGCGTCATCCTAGATTCAGGATCTCCTATGCACATCTTTAATGACATCTCTCGCTTTGAAGATTTTCATCGACCAGATACCGATACAGTAGTTGTCGCCGGTGATACGGAGTGCTCCATTGAAGGATATGGGCGAGTTAATATCCACGTCAAAGGTCCTAATGGTCCGAGGCCTATCTCTCTCGAGCACGTCGCTTATATTCCTGGTTTCGCGACAAATGTTGCGTCTCTTCGCAAGTTTTATGACAAAGGTGTTGATTGGGATATCCGCGCTAATAGGCTTCTGTACCAAGCGAAGTTCTGTGCATCCTAGAGGATCGGCATGGCCAATGGCTTCTTGAATATAACCCTCCTAATCAGATTGGCTCATTTGCAGCATCCTCACGAGAACCGCTTCCACTGCAGACTGCAAACTGTCGATCTCTGGCATCAAAGATTTGGACACATTGGATCCGACGCTCTCGCAACAGCTGTATACGCATTAGAAGGAGTCAAGATTAAAGGTCCAACTGTAGTACAGTGTGAAAGCTGTGCGGTATCCAAAGCTCGACGGGTTATTTCTCGAAGGCCCTTCTCCAAACAGGCAAATCGCCCATTCTTACGGATCCATATTGACCTTTTTTCCGAAGTTCTCGCCTACAATGGCATGCAATACGCTCTGATCATTACTGTGTATACCTGGTCCCTTGCCACCAAGGACCAAATTGTCGACCGGATAATTCAATTTGCTCACTACGTGTACCGACAGTTTGCTCTTAATATTTGCATTCTCTTCACCGATGGCGAAACCTCTTTAGGTGATAAGTTCAAGCAGTGGCATCGACGGGAAGGCATCGAGCTTGATCAAACAGCCCCTACTACTCCATCCTCCAATGGACGAGCAGAGCGTGCTGGGGGGTGATCCATGCAAAAGCTCGGGCTCAAAGAATTGAAGCACGTTTCCCTGAGAACCTATGGCCTGCGATCATCGAATATGGAACTGCTTATCTTCATAATCGAACACCATTAGAGAAAATAACTGGAAGTCTCCACTGGAAATGCTAAATGAATTGCTATTGACGAACAGGAAAGACTTCAAGATGCAACAACCGAAGCCTTTAGGTAGTCATCTCAAGGCGTACGGATGTGCAGCTTATCCGTTAACCGCTGACGCCTTAAAAGGTACGAACAGAAAACACAAACTGGAGCCGCGGGCTCACATTGGGTGGCTCATCGGTTATAAGGGCAAAGCGGGGATATATCGAATATGGATCCCCTCAAAGCAGCGATGTATATGGACAAAGGATGTCTCCTTCAACGAAACGAAGTTCTACGATCCTAGCAATAAGGACCTGTCGTCTCAACTACTCAATGAGCTGGAGCGCAGTATTGAAACTATTGAGATTCCAGAGATGAACGGGGATATTGAGCCAATCGACCCGGCTGCTTACCTAGAGCAAGAGATTGAGGATACGATCGTCGTCGCCAGACCAAATGAGCGATCGACTGTTCTGGCGTCGCCAGCTAAGAGAGCGATGGATCTAGATCAGTTACGACTGGCACAGGCGCAGCTGATCACCCCTGAGTCTAGCATAGAGCCAGAATCACCTGGGCAGCCTGAATACACGTCAGATGTATCAGTGTCCGTCCCTGAGGATCTTCCTCAAGCTTCTCCCGAAGTGGAAATTCGTCGATACGAAACTACTCAACCCCAAAGACAGCACCGTCGTCAGAGAAATGAAGGAATTGACGAAGCCAATATCATTCAAACAGGTCCTAGAGTCAAGCAAAGGAAGGACTATTCGTCATTCGCAACCCAGACTACCTGTCACGGAGCATTCTTTACTGGAACACGTCATCAAATCCATAGGAGAGACCTTCCACCAGTGCCTAAATCCTGGAAGGACCTTAAGGGACACAAGTACGAAGCAGAGTTCATGCAAGCCGGTCAAGTCGAGTATAAACTCTCTGGGCTATGGGTGCATTTTGTCAAGTCCCCAGAGATCAGGCAACTGGGAAAATACTTCCTCTTGCATGGGTATTCGCGAATAGATTTGACAAGCATGGATATTTAATCAAGCTCAAGGCTCGCCTTTGCGTGCGTGGCGATCTACAGCCAAGGAACAGCCTTGACACTTATGCATCGACTCTTGCAGGAAAATCGTTCCGGATATTGATGGCTATAACCGCCAAATTTGACCTCAACACGTGGCAGCTTGACGCGATAAACGCTTTTGTTAACAGTGATATGGATGAACAGGTATTTGTCGAGATGCCTCATGGGTACAAGAAAGCCGGAATGTGCCTCCTTCTCCTCAAAGCGCTGTACGGACTTCGAAGATCACCTCTTTTATGGCAAAAAGAGTTCTCGTCAGCCCTAATCAAGCTGGGACTTAATCCTATACTGGATGAGCCATGCATCTTTCTAAACAATTGGCTTATTATTTTCTTATTTCGTTGACGATATCGTTTTACTCTACCGGCCGACTGACGAAGCAAAGGGCATCGAATTCCAACAGACGCTGATGAAATTATACGCAATGAGAAGCCTTGGCGAACTGAAATGGTTTTTGGGAATACGGATAGTCAGAGACCGGGCTCAGAAGAAGCTCTGGTTATGTCAGGATTCAGGGTTAATGATCCCACGGACAGGAAAAGCACTCAAGCGTTTGTGATGACACTATTTGGCGGTCCCATCGCATGGAGATCATCAAAACAGGACACCGTCACTACCTCGAGCACCGAGGCCGAGTTGTAAGCACTTTCCTCAACGGCTAAGGACGCCCTTCTAATTCAACGCATTTTTGAGGGATTACAATTCCATATCGATCAACCATTAACAATCCACTGTGACAATCAACAAACCATTCGTCTTATTACAGATGATTCGCCGCACCTTCGTACCAAGCTGAAGCATGTTGATGTGCATCATCATTGGCTGCGACAGAAATTTCGAGAGAAAAGTATAATGATTAACTGGTTGCCGACGAACGAAATGCCTGCAGATGGCCTTACAAAGGCATTGTCTCACCAGCAGTTCAACCGGTTCATTCAACGATTAGGCTTAGTCGATATTGAACCCATGATTCATGCTGAGTCACAATCGGATATCGACGCATGAAAGCAGTTCGATTTTACAAATCAACCTTTGGGGGGGTGTTACGTACACGTGGATATTATGTAGACGCTTAGTGGTTATTTTAGTAGAAGTTTATTTTGGTTCTTTTGATGCGTTGTTGCGTTCAGGGGCAGAACCCCATTTATATAAATGGCTCTTCTCTCCTCTCTGTTTTAGGGGGATAGAGGCAAAAATATATATGTCCGTTGTTGATACCTGTCAAGCACCAGCCCGTTTGGAATGTGCCAATTCGCAGCAGACTCTGCCGTCTATTGCTAGACGAATATCTCCTTCGCTCTTCACAATCACGTCGTTGAAGCCCGGATCTCTCGCCGTTGATAAGGGTCCCAGCTGGAGAGATTGATTTGCGGGGAGGTCAAGCTCCAAAGTCTTTCGTTGAAGTCTGCTACGAGTACACGCTCTAGCATACTGTGCCAGAGGAGACCGTTTGGTTGGCCATCGTATTGGATTACCAAACTCCATGATTGCTTCTCGAGATCAACTGCGAAAGCCTGCCGTACGGAATAACTGGTGTATCCTGCACTACGATGGGCATATCAATACTACGGTTGAGAGGCTTTCGAACGTTGACTGAAGAACTCGCTGGCGGCGATATGCTTGAGGCAACCTTGGCTTAAATTCAGCTTTAGTGACGGTGGGAGGGAGTAGTTACTGGCCACATGATGTAAGAGACTTAATATGGCTCAATATTGTCCAAATATTGTCCAAGTATCAGTAGCAACTTGGGAGGGAGGAGCGCTGGGGCGCCAAATTTCGGAAAGTATCCCAGGTGGATTGGTCCGTCAAGGTTCCAAACTAGCTACAATAAATACAAGCAAGGACAAATCCGCCAGACCAGGGACCTTGTTCGTTGTTTTTGTGTTGATCTAAAATGCAAGGATGAGGAAACAAATTACTCTAAGGTAGATTCTGTCTTGTCTGCACTTGCAGTACGAATCAGGTATGAATATAAAGAAACAAGTCTGCACAAGTGGTATATACAACGTAGCTGGGTTGAATGTCGTAAGTCAAGTGAGAAGAAAGTAGGCAGACGGTTCGCGAGGTCGTGCTTGGCGTGAAAACGGAAAACAAGAAATACAACAATTGGAACAAGAAATATGTAATGAACAGTTAGATGTATTGAGTATGAGCCATGTATTGATGATGAACAGCGCCACTGCATCTTTATCTCCTCAATGAAGTGTCAGGGATCATGGTTCGTTGGGATGTGTTCCCAATAAAGACAAATCCGTCATCTCGACCGCTTGGCCAAGTAATGGTGCCGTACGGAACTCCAACCCCAAACCAAACTCGCGGTAAAGTTGCCAGTGCATTCAGCTTTCGTGAACAGATAGCGTTGGTGGATGCAGTTCGCCGTGATTCCCTGTAGCCATTGTTGCTGATGCCGACCTGGAAGGTAGTTCCCTCGGGATCATCCACCCTCAGAGCCCTAGGAATGGCGTTAGAAAACGTGAATGACTGGAGTTGGGTCGGGTATTTCCTCAAACATGGAGAAGTGGACCCGAGGGGTGTTTTTACCTTCACTCGGAACGGACGAGCTGATCCTTTGGGCCATGCCCAGGGTGGGAAGAAGAGCTGCGAGCGGGCAAGCACTATAAATTGCAACATGCTGATTTTGACGTTGTTGCTGTTAGATGCTTCGCGTGCACTCTACGTCAACCTTTGCCTTTTGTCCTCTCTCCTTTCCTATGAGGAACTAAGCAGCAACTTATGGATAGTCGCGGCCGATATGCGAGAGTTCATTCCCTACGCCAAGGCACAGATCGCAGCGGTGGCAATATTCCGCGTCACTTCCTTCGGCAGCAATCCGACTACTTCCGATGGCAATTATGAATATGAGATCAAGAAGATCCATTAAAATCTAAGGCGAGGATGTAGGATATGGTAGTTTGGCTTGAACACAAATTGATGGGGCTCGTGGAATGAAGAGAAAGGGAATTGTCATCAATCAACAAGTCTGCATCCAGTCCATGTTCTTGATAATTGCATGCACTGGAATTGTTGCAGGCAGTACCCTTCTGCGCTATGGTCACAGTCTCATTGTTGTTCGAATTGTTGCCTTTGGGATATTCGATATGAAAGACTGGCTTTTAAATGCAGCGTAGATGGAACACTCCTCATACATCAAGCACTGCTCGTTCACGCTCCACCGCATATTCCACCGCATATTGGGAGTCATCTTACTGACAATTTTTTCTAACGAGACAGCATCAACTGACGCCATTCTCCCATTATTGATGCGTAGTAGTCGGACGGGAAGGGACAGATCTCCTTCGACGAGCGAGCATAGTATTGGAGTGGAAGCGTCCCGTCAGATAATCCACCTTGATTAGACGCGCGAAAAGAAGACTTGCATAGCTCTGGACTAGCTCAAACGGAAGGATGTGTTCCTGTTCGGCCAGCTCACCTCAAGTAGTCCCAACCATTAAACTTAGGACGCGCTTCATTTCATCAGGTATTCGTTCCATCGATCAGGTGAAGTTTAGCTAGTGACCCATCGTTTCTGGTTTCCTCTATGTTACTCAGATCCCCATCATTAAACGCCATAGCAAGATTCTACACGAAAACTGCATATCCTCGTTTTTCTGACCTCGACAGCTCCATGGACGACATAAAACCTCGTCAATCAACATATGCCCTGAAGATCTCGCAGGGTTTCAGGGTTTGATGTGACTGGGAATACTTGAAGTGTTCCGAGGTCAGTGAGGCAATCGTGTACCAGAAAGTTCCCGTGATTGTTAAGATACGAGAAATTTACGGGTCAGGTATTTCCGGAAGCGCCCGAAATGGAGGCGGGTTGGTACGAATCGACTGCTGGATGCGAACGTTTACAATAAACAAATTTGCAGATCTGATTACCAATCAAACTAGAGTCAAGTAGAGAGGGGCTTCACTGTGTCTCCAGAACAGATCCATGTCTACAGCTGCGGCTGGCCATCTCAATTTCGACGCAATTGGTCGAAAAGTCATGTCAGCAAAATCTAGAGGGATTAAGTTTCAGAATATAAAATTCGACTCATTCCAAATCTTCTGTTCGAGCGATGACGGACTCTGTTCTCAACAGGGGCAGCAAATCGTAGCTGATAAGCCGTCGAGCCAATCGGGGCGACCGTCGATAACCGTGCGGCGTACCCATCCCGACTCAAGAGTTTGCGCAGCTCTCTCAAGATCGAAACTCCACTGAATGTCCCATTTATGCCCCAACCCTCATGATATGTGCCCTAACCCTGAACAGTGTGACCGTGATAACATTCTTATGTGCAATGCCGGCATCATGGCTTTACCTCCCGGATTAACTGAAGATGGATACGAAGTGCAGCCCGGTACCCACCATATGGGCTAGGCATTGTTAGTTACATTGCTCCTCCCAAGTCGTCCGATCTGTGCTACTCCGCTGCAGCTATTCTGACACACGGCAATGGGCGGAAATTGGCACCAGAGCTTGATAGAACCCACACCTACCGCCAGTGCGGCTCAAGTGGTCAGTCCTTACACTAAACAAATCAATCACGCTCGGACGCGTCGCAAACACGCGTCGTGTTCTTCCTGTAATAATACAGAATGCAATTAATTAATATTTCGCATTCGAAGCGATGACTCGTGACTGTCTTG
>NW_027118260.1:0-10994 GCF_038497915.1 Lipomyces doorenjongii | reverse complement strand
ATTCTAGGTGCGGATGCCCTTCTGCCAACCAAATTTTGGATGACCCTCTGGGTAGCACATTTCCTGAACAGAACGTTGACTGTTAAATTCGAAGTACCCGGGTTTAATGAAGTCCTTCATCTTCTTATCTTTCAGAGAAAATTTCCTAATTGTGAGAGCATCAGGTGGGAGCGCCTGGTAACTAGGAAACAGATAACCATGGGTATCGCTAGTATACGTGAAGCAGTTACTAGGACACACAGAAAATAATTGTCTTGACATTAAAGTCACAGTGGCACGGGATATGGGTGGGATTCCTATATCCCTCCTCTTTCCCCCCTTCTGTTTTTTGGTCTAGCAAATGAGGAAGCTTGAAATAACAGAATGATCAACAACAAAACACTTTACATTGTCCCGATGCAGGTGGGGTTCCACTCCTCGCCGAGGTCAATCCCACGAGCTTGTGACGACGTGCTTCTTAGGAGCAACCAACAACTCTACGGAAGTTTGGGATACGTCTTCTCAACGATCTCTTCTCCCGCTCCAAAAATCTCTCCAAAGACCCCAGGGGGATACCCCAAGACTTTCGTCCATATCGGCAAACTGTGCAATGTCTCGTATCGCAAACTGATAAGTAATTAAGGAATCCGTGGATTCATAGCCATTTGAGCGTCAATCTCCTCCTCCGACAAGTACACGACGTTTATATCGCGCCCGGATGCAGAGGAGAGAAACTCCATCATCTTGTCAATGCCAACTCCCTAGTGTTAAATCGATCCGGTTCCAAGAAAGCCGTAACTGCGAATTTTGCAATTCCTCTGGGTCGACCGCCGGCAACTTCGTATCCGTGGTCAAGGCAGTGGTAAAGCGATTGGTCTCCACCAGTCCGGGATACATCATTCCCACTTTAGGCTGGAGGAAATTTTGTCAGGAAAAATCCTGGCCGGAGAAGGGTCCATTTCTCAAATCCTGCGTTGCGCACTTCTCTCTCGATGCTCTGCTTGGGAAGAAGAATCCTAGCGATAGGTCCATTGGGATCCCAGTAATTTAGCCTCGGCGGCTCATTGGCCGCCATACCGCTTGTATAGACGACATGTTTGACCCCAGCAGCCTTGGCAATTGCAAGGATAGTCTTGGCCAATCGGAGCTCGTGGTCTTTGTCTGTGAAATCCGGGCTCAAGTTTAGAAAAATTGCAGAGCACCCGTTAATCCCGTCCTTAAGGGACTCTTCATCATCGTAATGTCCGGGAAACAACTTAGCACCAAGAGAAGCGATTGACCGGGCAGCGGGTGAATTCAGATCTCTGACAATAGCCAGCACACCGTACTGTTGCAATAACAGTCGCCGGGCATCTGCACCACCTTGGGTACCAGTTATACCGAAAACAAACACAGTTATGGACATTGTTCTCTGCAGAAGTGAAAGAGACAGATGTTTGACAGCAGGAGAAAGGAGATAGTGATTTCGTGTAGGCAGGCCTTATATATTTATATGGCCAGCGTCGCGCGTAATATCACGTTAGACAATCTCTTGACCGGCTCGAATGACTACTTACGCACATCTTACGAAGCAGGAGAGGATTGGCGCGGAATTCCGCCACGGGATACGTCATATAATGCGCAACATAATGTAGTTAGTTGAATGTAGCTGTAACTTAATACTAGTGGGTTATTCCATGTTTGGACATGTTCGACGGTCTGACCCTCGCCTAGCTCGATGTCATTTACAGATAATTGTCTGGTGACTGTATCAAGCAGAACATCGATCACAGTAGGGGACTTCTTGGAGGCGAGCTCTGTCATGTCTGCGTTGACGAGGTCGACGCTTCTCTTTTCCTCGTTAAGCGTGATGGGTTCATTTTCCACGAAACCCTGGCTCGCCATTGTGCACTTGCTGGAACCCTGGCTACGAGCAACTAAACCCGTGCAATCAACTAAGATAGAAGGGCTCCCATGTGTTGCTGACTAAACCGCACCACCCCGGAACAATCCCAAGGAATGTCTTAGTATGGTCTACTTATCATCTGCTACAGGGCATTGTCAGTGCGCTCAAAAGAAATGCGCCGGGCACGGAGAGCACTACAACAACTTGCCAAGTGGGCACTAAGATTTTGCCTGCGCTTATCTGCACGACAATGCATTGTCGTGATTGCATCGTCGACGTTCTGAAATTATATGCCCATAATCGTAACAATTAATCACTTCCAAAATGCTGAGTAGAATGTTCACCACCAGACTAGAACCAAAATGGCGGCAACTATAACAGACAAGTTAAGTGTTCTTTGACAAGTAGGTTTTATCCTGCGCTTTCTTTGACCGCCAGCGTCGCAAACGGCTTTCCGGGTCGATAAGCGCCGCTGTTATATGACAGGACTACATCGACTTTATGTACCCAACTTAATAAGACAGGGTTCCTAAAGCCAGTGACCAGTATCTTGGCTGTATCACGCATGTCCTAAAAATGTACTTCTCGGCCGGCTTTTTGCCGAAACGTACGGGCTCGTGCGGGGTAGGTTATCTATCGCATAGATCATAATGTCAGGAAGCTATTTTTATCTCGTGCCGGTCCACGAAGGAGAGTCTACTGAGTGAACCTGACGGAATTTACCGATTGCCAATTGCCAGTTGTCCACCGCCGACTGCATCAACGCAAAAAAAGCCGCGCGAAATAGGTTTACATCTCGCTGGATAGAGCCGAATTGTGATGAGATATCAGAAACCGAGAGCGACGGGCCACCCACCAAAGAAGAAGTCACGATTCGTAACTGTCATGTGATGTCACCGCAATCTTGCTTGCTTGTGAGGAGGGAAGCTATGTTCTGGCCCGCTATGATAGGACAAATTTTTCTGGGCCTGTGGCTTCGTTTCATTACCCTAAACCGCAAATCTGGAGCAACGGGCCCATTTTTCGCTGTACAGATTTCGCGAACTCCCGTATTTTGCAATTTATCCACGACGTCACCAGGTGGGTCTCTATACTTCACAAGTATACGACGCGCAGGCGACGCGGATCATGATGAGACCGCCATCGCGACTGTTTGAGCCGTATCCGCTCGACAGCATTGAATATATAGAGAATTATCGAAGCCGAGGATTTCACGCTGATTTGATTGGAGATAAGCTTGGCGGAGAAATATATCGTATACGCCACAGTCTTGGCGTTTCGGCGGCTTCTCAGCTGTCTTGTCTGTCGAAGAGCATCTATTAATTGCAAAGATCAGCGATATTTGCGGACGAAAGTAAGGCCATCGCTATCCGTGGAGCGTTTAAGATGAATGCCCTGAACAATGTAGGTACTGAACCGATGGCAGACTCCATTTCTGATCCACCGGGCATGGCAGTTCTCAGGAAAGAGGCCGAAATTTGCGAGGATCTCTTTCGATGTGCTCTTCAAGAATATTTTGTGGCTCGATCAATAGAAAGAAGTGCCTACAGAGATATACTGACCATCAAAGTTGTAATAAGTTTACTAGGCGGCTAATCAGTCAAGAACGCGACCGATAGTCCGTTGGGCCGACCAGCCGAGGATCTCGCAGAAATAACTCATAAAATACACCTTAAATGAGCGGCGCGCAGTTCGAAATAGCTGAAGTCGCTAACGAGAAAAGAGCTTCATCCCCTTCCCCCCCCTCTCCACCAGATAAATCTCGATCTGATAACACCACGCAATGTTGCATAAAATCAGTTGGATGCGGTTTAGCAGCATGCTTGGTGAGATGGGTTCAACAAAGGCCTCTTTATAGAATTGGTCTTGTTTAGATGGGAAGTCCGATGATGGATGTTATTTAGGATACGCTGGCATGAATTTGAATGAATGATCAGACGAGATCGCCATGACTCGAAATGTTTTGAACTGGAAAATGTCGAATAACGGATGGCCTAATAGTAGTTGTTTGTATGAAACGAGATTCCCAGCACTATTATGCGGATCGCAGATTTTTGTGCCGCCGTGTATCGCACTGTAGGGTTGGGGTCATTTCGTGTTAAATCGAATTGAGTGCACTTGGACTCTGCTCGGGCAACTTGGCTAGGCTTGAGATTCCGAGTAAGTCAACTCAAAGTCAACTCAAGTATCACTTCACTTCACCTTGTCTGTCACAGGAAATCTTCACTTGAATGTCCAGCAAGCGCAAGTTTAGTAATTAGGGATCGGCAGGAATAGTATCCAGGCCAATTTTCCTTAAATCCATATCCGTATCAGTATCCTGTGTGAGGCGCACAGATATATTAATTGGTAGGGGTGGATACGATTTGTGATTAATCGTTATTCGGAATTGATCGATATAACAGGGATATTTGATCATAGTTCGATGGCAAAGTTGACATATCTTAAATCCATGGAAGTCAAGACAAAATGATATATACAAGGTTTACTTCTATATTCTTAGGCTGAGAATGGCAACTTACGTCAATACTATCAGTCTCATCGTCTGTCTATAAAGGTTTTCTTCAGATGGAGTCAACCTCAACATTCTGAAACGCAGCGCTTCCACCAGTCGCATACAGACCTATCATACCCTGGCCGTATGAGGAATCTTGAGCAGTGAGACTAGTAGCCGTAGACCCTCCGACGCTGGTCACCGTGACATTGAGCTGGAAGCCAGACACCGCAAAATCGAGCTGGTACCACGTGCCTTGTTGCAGTCCTCCATTGACTTGTGTGGTACCCAGCTGCAAATTCCCCGTGCTATAGTCCTCCCGAACAAGCGTCAAAGCTCCCGAGCCAGCATTGATAAGCGCGGCGTATCCTTTGAAACTGTTCACACCGGTGCTAAGCGAGGATACTCTCGTGACGAGTGCTGCAATCACGCCAGAGGATCCCAGTTGGACCTGCACGCTGGCCGTGTAGTTGGACCATCCAGTGGAACCAGTGAGTGCAAGATCAGTGTTGCTGTCTGTGTTGACGCTGTATGCTCCTCCGTTGATACTCCAGCTGCCGCGTAATTAATCCACCCAGCCTGTCCATTCGCAGAGAAATTAGAGGAGTAAGGCAGATATCCAATTGATACCACTCCAGTACCTTCTTCACAGAGTCCTGAAGAGCCTGGGCTAGTCGGAGCTGTGTACCGCACCAATCCGCCGGATCCAAGAGGCAGTAGATTTGGGCTATAGTTTGCATTGCACGTTCCTGACGCATCCGAAACTTGCCATGGACTGGGTGCCCAGTTCCAACGGCCCTATCCGCCATTCGAGTTAACAAAGGCTGCTCGGTACCACTCTTCACTGTGCTGATCATTCCAAGATGTCATTGCAAAGTGGGCAGATAGAACAAGCGAATTCGTTTCAGGTACCCAAGCAATGTACGGACTTGCTCCGGCGTACAACCCATCAGTGGTCTGCACTGGGTATCCAATGTCGGGAGCATTCCAGGTGACTCCGTCGTCGGAAAGCTTATAACGGACCCGACAGTTGGGCTGGCCACAGAATTCGTAACTCATGACATATTAACCATTGTCGCCCATTTTCGCCACAGTCGCCATTCCAGGACGGTCGGGTTGCGCACGACTGGCAACGTCTTCAATAACTGGACCCCAGGTGTCGCCGCCATCGTCGGAAACTACATGCACCAGCTTCTGACTATGGTTTGCATTGTCTCGCTCGTCAGAAAAGACTGCAACGAGCTGTCCCTGAGAGTTAAGATAGAGAAACGGCTCCCAAATGCCCGAGCCTCCCGGGCCGCCCTGTTGCCAAGAGCCCACGGGAGTCCATGTTTGTCCTTGGTCCGATGAACGCCAAGAAAAGAAGTCGGTATAGGACCCGTCGGCCGGGACGGTATTGCCAACCAGCAGAATGGTGCCAGCAGGATATATGCCCAGCTGAAGCGGGAACTCAAACAAAAACGGCTGATACATGTAGCTGGCCGGATGTCCCGGTCCCGTCTGAGGGTCATACACCTCAGAAATGGTCGACCACGTCGTACCATTGTCGGAGCTCTCGAGGATAACAAACGGCGCTGCTGTACCGTTGGTGAGGGTGCTTGTCGCATTTTGGGTGTACCAATGTTCAAACGTAGCCAGCAGCTTTCCATTTTGGGCTTTGGGCGCCAGTGTTCTTGAGTTTGATAACTCTGGCATACACCATTGCTTCGTTGGGGGCCGCAAGCGGGTAGAGGACGGACCCGGCGGAGTCTGCCAAAGTGCCTGAGGCCCAGAGGAGCCCCAGAGCTGCAAGCGTCTTCAGCAACATAGGTAGAATAAATTTGCTCCAAAACTATCCTTGTAATTGTATTGGTTACAGTTAACAAGAGTCTAGAGGCTAATTGGCCTCCATTTATACCTTGGTAGGCTCCGCATAGATTCGGCGTGGACAATACGAGTCAAGCGACTTTACCCGTCTTCCCGAGGCTGTTTTCTAACATTAGTCCCCTGCGGATTTGTATTTTTAGTAGCAGTTTGAGATCAGAACAAACGTCTTGAAATAACAACTATAACTTTAGAATAGCTAGAAGGACACGTCATGAGAGTTGGTGATGACAGTTGTTGAAGTCATCATACAAGTGTGCAGTGCGGAAGTGATGTCATGAAGACAGCCACACCGAAGCAAAGTAAAGCTTATGCACAGTTAGCTCAGGTACCAACCAAACTGCATGCCACTTAGGGTATGGTAACCCCGTCATTGGCACACAAATTACCCTCAATCACTTTGCGAACACTGTAATTCATAAGATGGGCTATAATCAACCTTCTAAAAGCGATCAATCGGAAGAAAGTATTTAAAGGACTATTCAGGGTCTTGAAAGGCGTGTATTAAAGAACTCTTAAATTGGCTAAAACTTGTGAAACGTTGGCAGCACTGGTCTAAAATGTATTCTCGTACGTGCCAAAATATAGTCTGTAGGAACTTTGGGCCTACAAAGAAATCAGAAACAATACTCCTTACCGACCGAAATGCCATACGCGAGAAGCAGCAATTAGACCTTAGGCTGCTGGTTAGATTGCAATTCGAAGTCGAGCGACTTCTTCTCTGTTGCTAGTGATGCCACAAACCCCCCCATTAGCACAAGCGACCACAACTCCAAACCATTTGCACCGCTTCCGCATACAGTTCCAGACTCAACGCTCTTTCTCGCAGTTGGTTTAGGGTTGCGCTTGTTTCCTTGTAGCTACATCACAAATCACACGGTTTGCGAGGCAATGCACAGTGCGCAGGTCACGTCTATGTCACATACTAAGTGCCGCGACTTACTTGGAGTTTGTGCCCAGTAGGCGGTAGCCAAGAGGGAGAAGCGCCACAAACCCCTCAAGTGTTGACAACATCGCGCCCGCCCCGGAATTCCATGCCTGCGGGGAATAATATTTAAGTAAAATATGGGGAGAATCAGCCAGCGCTAGTCCCAAAGGGGAATAGCCTTGCTCACCGTGCTGTTTTGAAGTGTTTCGTGCAGCCCTTACCCCATCCACCCTTTGTATGATATCATAGATTCTTTCAACAGGGATTGAGGAGATAACTATTCTCAGCCGCAGATTCAAACAAAATCATCTTTGCACACATTCAGCAAACATGCGTAGGGTAGCCTCGTCACACATTGCTCCAGCCCGACACCTCTTCAGCGAAGTCCCCTGTGGTTGACACCAAAAATTTGTAGGGTACGATACGACTGCGCAACAAAGTCCTGATGTGGCAGAAGCATTTATTAGCTTCACTCTCACAAATCGTCGTTGAACAGATAGATATTGATGCATCGCAGTATACTTACGCTCAAGAACCCCGGATGCGAACGGACGTTTGTACGGCTGGAAGCATTGGTGCCGTACTGCTCATCACATCCCGTGACGTCAGACACCCTTGAATAGCGCTGATCGGGCGCTATCGACAACTTCCGGAAGTGTTATGCAAATGTCCTCAAACCCTAGCCTTGAATCACGACTGCTGACAGCCACAACTTCACGCGACCTGGGAAATTTCGGCTGCATTGCCTTAAAACGGATCAAGGGAGGAGCTTGGAGGTTAGGAAACTTATCTCCAATCTTCTTCGTGCATCACTCTCCTATATCCATCGTCTCTCTGTGGAATATCTTCTCATCCCATATTTACTCAATTGTACTCAGCAGTTTCTCAATACTAATCGAAAATGCCGATCCCAGTCCCCAAAGCCGAGAAACTTATGGACCTTCTAAGTCTCAAAGGCAAGGTCGTCATCGTCACTGGGGCTTCTGGCCCCAGAGGTATGGGCATTGAGGCAGCTCGTGGCCTCGCAGAGATGGGCGCCGACGTGGCCATAACATACTCTTCACGAAAGGCGGGAGGCGAGAAGAATGCTGCGGATCTGCATGATACGTACGGTGTCAAGGCCAAGGCATACCATTGTGACATTAGCAAGATTGAGCAAGTCGAGCAGCTCGTTCAGGATGTGATCGCCGATTTTGGTAAAATTGATGCCTTTATTGCCAACGCCGGCAGGACGTCCGCCAACGGTGTGCTGGAAGAGTCGGTCTCCGACTGGCATGAGGTTATCAACACAGACCTTAATGGAGTGTATCATTGTGCCAAAGTTATTGGACCTCACTTCAAGGAGCGCGGAACTGGTAGCTTCGTCATCACTGCCAGTATGTCAGGCCATATCGCCAATTATCCCCAGGAACAGACGAGCTATAACACAGCTAAGGCAGGGTGTATTCACATGGCGAGGTCTTTGGCGAATGAGTGGCGTGGGTTTGCCAGGGTAAATAGCATCTCGCCAGGATATATCGATACGGGCTTGTCCGACTTTGTGGACAAAAAAGTGCAGGATATATGGATGTCGATGATTCCAATGGGCCGAAATGGCGAGGCAAAGGAGCTGAAAGGCGCCTATGTCTATCTGTGCAGCGATGCGAGCTCATACATGACAGGCACAGATTTGTTGATCGACGGCGGTTACTGTGCCAGGTAGTGTTCCTAGGTGGATTAGAGGAGAGGATTCAGCTGGTCCTCGAGTCATGCATGCCTTAGTGGAACGATTATTTGCAGGAGTGGTGTCAGGTTGCTAAAATCCTGTCCGAGTTGCCCGCCAGAGAATGTTTCATTCGTTTATATGTCCTTCGTTAGTATGATATGGTGCATGCAGGTTGGTCCCCACAACTGTACCATATGTAACCAATTGAAAACAGTGTCTCCACATTACAGTCATCAACCTGAAACTTGAAACAATGCGTTCATTAGGCCGTTTTATACTGATTGTACTTTATGTTCGATTGTAAAGCTATAAATTGACTAAGTTCTAGTTCTATATACCGGGTACATTGGTCCTTATCTGGTGGATCAAAATTATGTCCGCCAAAGGCTACCCTACCTTTCTAATTAGGCTAAGAGTCTATTCCAGTTTAGGAAGTCAATCTACCTAACACGGAATAGTGGGTAATGCTGTCCTTAGCGTGGCAGGCGTATCCAACACCAGAACGCGTAGAAGGCGTAAACAAACATATTCGATTACATCTCAATAGTACAAATTCCCGTATGGCGCGTCCAACTAAGAAGTCCATGAAGTGGTCTCTTAATGGAAGAGTAAATGTTATGAAGAGGCTCGACATATTCAATCTGACGACTCGATTCCCCTCTGAGTCGCGTGCCAGTCCAGATCAGGATATTATAGATGACGAGGAGCATCATTTGGACGAAACCTATCTAAGCCAGTCCGAAAACAACAATGCTTTAAAGCGTTTGAATTTTCATCCAGGAGCTGAGAAGAGTTTGAAATACGGCCGGGTGGGTCTGAGCGATCGATACGAAGATTCAGAGCTAAATTTCTACGTCGACGTGTCTGTAAAACCACTGACGTCTTTCAACTTTACAACGTCTGCGGTTTCAACTGCCAATGTGTCTGAACACTGGAAAAGAAAGGAGCAGGAGCATGGGACGAGTCAGCTTGAATTAGAAGAGGCTCTGAATTCTTATGGTGCGGAGAGCCCAGTCAATATCCTTCCTCTATTAGAGAGGATCGAAGTTCGCCTTCTGAGCAAAAAGAAGGTGCCAGCAGACGAGGTCTTGCAACTTACGGTACTAAAGCATTACTACATAGATCAACTCAAGGGAACGGGAAAGATGAAAGCTTCCATCAATGCCGCATTTACAGTTTTGACAAAGACGTGTACATGGCGCGAGTCATCAGAGGATGGGGCAAACATTATGAACTTACTGAGTGTTTGCCTCATGTCAGCAAGCATGGGAAGCAACACTAAATGGAAGTCAGCATTGGATGATGAAGATGTTTGTGAACAATGTCTCGCTTACTTTCGATCTCTGTCCAAATGCTCGGACTGCAACACAGCTTAATGCGTACTACGAACAGGCTGTCTATCACGAATTCAGTGGGTCAATGAATAAAGCGACAATTTCGTTACATACAATTACGAGATACTTGACACTGTGGGGTTTCACTTTGAAGGCTCACACGAAAGATACCTACTATGATGGTCACGAACGTCCTGATGTTATTGAATATCGTCAGTCTTGGGCGTCGACAATGATGCACTACAGCACAAAAATGAGAGAATACGGTGGTGAGGATTGCACTGAAGCCATATTGCCTAACGATGACGACGGGGAGCAAGGAAATTGTTCTGGTAAGTCATGACGAATGCTAATTTAATAGTAATGACGATGTGACTGTTACCTGGACGGAAAGAGGTGAGTCCATCATTAAGAAGAAAGGCCAAGGCTTAGGTCTGATGGTATCCGACTTCTGCTGCGCATGTTACGGTTCCCTGCAGCTTGAAGGGCAATACGCTGCCCGAGAAAAATCGTGATGGTTTCTGGTGTCGAATGATATGGTTCAACTGCTTGATAAGACGATCGAGATTGTCGAAAAGTCACACCCCGGATGTGTTGGCTTATTTTGCTTTGGTCAAAGCAGCAATCACCAGGCACTTCCACCTGATGCTCGCGCAATTAGGAAATTTACTCTGAAAGATAAGAAGATGAAGGACTTCATTAAACCTGGGTACTTCGAATTTAACGGTCAACGTTATGTTCAGGAAATGTGCTACACAGAGGGTCATCCAAAATTTGGTTGGCAGAAGGGCGTCCGCACCTAGAAG
>NW_027118259.1:0-11114 GCF_038497915.1 Lipomyces doorenjongii | reverse complement strand
AGTTAATCGTCAAGTTTTACATGTACTCGTATAGTAATCGTATTGGACTTTACGAATACGAATAACGATTAATCGCAAATCGTATACACCCCTAACCCTACTCTACCCTTCGTGCTCGTCTAAATGGCCGCACATCATTTTCGCGATTCTATTACACCGACGTGAAAACTCACCGACAGAGAATGGATCCTATTAATGGACAACCGAGGACTGCCTCCTAGAGAAGCGGACTTACGTAGAATGGCGGATTTGCTCCTCCTTTTCAAACGGGCGGAATCATCGTCCAAAATCCCATCCAAGGCAGTGAGAAATGTGTCCGCAATTTTATTAGGAGACATCCTGAGTTGAAGTCGAAGTACTCCCGAGGATACGACCATTAATGGGCAAAGGCAGAGGATCCCGGGATCATTACAAAGTGGTTCGACCTCATACGGAATACGATTCAGACGTATGGGATTGCTGATGACGACAGGTACAACTTCATGAAACAGGTTTCCAAATGGTTGTTATCGCAACCTCAAAGATTGTATCCTCTGAGGAAATTTATGGGAAAGCGTTTCTGAGACAGCCCGGGAATCGCAAGTGGGTGACGGTTGTTAAAGCCATTCCTCCGGATGTGGACTCTACCACCTATGGCGATCTTCCAAAGAAAAAGCGTTCCAATCACCGTGGATTAGCGACATACCAGAGTTGATCAATAGGTGTGAGTACCAACGACTGGATTACGAACGACCTTGGCCGACAACGGCTTCAAGAAGTCTTCGATAAATCCACTCGGAATCGGACATGAAAACCCTGAACTACTAATTTAGATGGGCACGGCAGTCATGCTACATGAGAATTTGATCAATGTTGCGCAGAAAATTTTCTTATTACGTTCTATACGCCAGCTCACTTATCTCATGCGCTTCAACCGCTCGATGTGGGCCGTTTTGCGCCGATAAAGCGATCATATGGTAGTCATGTTGAAGCGAGTACAAGTCTGGCGTCAACCATATCGACAAGTTGGATTTTGCCTATATCAAATCTCCCACGACAGACCGTATCGTCCGCGCCAAATATTCAAAGTTGGATTTAGAGCTATAGCGCTAGTTCCGTTTGATCCAAGTAGGGTACTAAGTAACCGTTCTATTTCTTTTAAAACACCTGTTACTCCACAAAGCAGTCAGCCACAAGGATCTCCAGAGCATGGGTACCCGAAAGACCGAAGACTATAGTCCGACTGCAACGTCACACAGAGAAAAATAAAAAAAGTTTAAGCAGAGTGAGTCCACCAAGTCCGACGACAGTCGCAACTGATCAGATACAAGGGGGGCGGAACAGGGAATATATCAGGCCGAGATTTTAACTGATCAACTTACACAAATGCAGGCCCATGTACAACATCAAAAAAGAAATGGCCAAGGACATAGATCTTTTATTACTTTTGCCATTATTTTGACTGGAGCAGAGAGACAACATCGTACGTCCCCGCCAGGAAGACGTAGTCCAGGGTGCGTACCAAGGCGGGAGAGCCGTAGAAGAAACCGGTAAGCTGAGGCGATGCAGCCTTTGCAACCGGAGGTAACATACGACGCGTACATATAAGCCAGACAATATCTTATTTTATATTTATTATACCAATATAATGTTGCTGTTTGCTATAAAGAAATAACTCTGACATGTTGATTTTTGTGAGCCGCTGGCTTCGTTTGTCGTGTTGCTGGGTTATTCAGCGTTTACTTTACTCATCACTGGCAACTCCCGCCTCACAGTATTCAACAGTGCGATGTACTGATAAATAATAAATTGTTTTGTCTTTTCCCGAAAATGTTGACCAATATATTCATCTCCATAATGCTTCACAAATACAAATCTCATTTTTTCTACCCGCTAACAAAGACTACCCTGACCAGTAAGCTTACCCGTTCATAATGGGTAGTATGGTCCGCTACCAAAATTGGCCAACCAAAAACAGTTGATGTCAGTGTTCCCGGCCATGTGTATTCCGTACGCAGTTTTGACAAGTAACTATTTGTGGTATATACTTAAGAGCTATGGCAGTGCGCTGAATTGTCTCATCTCTTTTAAGAGAGACGACCAATGCAGACGAGTACGCGCCGATTACGGCCTGAGAAATGCGCTGACAATAGGTACTAGCGATGCCTAGAGACAGCTCAAATCATTACTGGGTCTCGTAATCCCACGCCACCCAACAATTCCGATTTAACCGACTTCAGTTGTTCTCATAATTGTCAACTGCTGCTCTACGTTTTGTAGTTAAGACAACAAAACTGGGTCACTGCGAATTATCGCAGTGCGATAAGTTTCAGCAAGGTAAGGGATGATCAAGTTTTGGATTCTTGGAAATTTTACCCTGCCGGTCCAAAGCAATCATATGCAGTATTCAATGACTAAAGACTGGTCGGTCGCTTACTTAGATTCGCTTTCATTTCGCCCTCCCACCACGCCCCCGTTGCACCTTGTTGCACCCCGTTGCAACGCTTGCCGTATATACAGGTGATGTTATATATATAGAATTTATTCTTGTCCCTTTGTATATTCTGAGCCAAGCTGCCGGCCACATGAAAGTTCGCCGGTTAACGGAAAATCAACGTTACCGAGCAATTATCAAGCACAGCTACGAAGCACATTACCTAGCGAATGTATAACTCCAACGCAATGTTGCAAATATTTCTTGACTGATCGTCGCTCACAAACGGCATCAGAGGCGATATCATCCGTCATCGCAGAGTCGATTGTTGCAGATTTCCTCGTCCGAACCTTAATATCCATTATAATCCTGATTTCTTGTAGTTCCGTCAAATCCACGTTTTCGTCCACATAAATTGTCCAATGTGTGAACGGACTGAACAAAGGCGTTATGTTGTTATTCGAGGAATCTCCCTTGATCGTTGTGAACTTGAAACTCATTTGATACAGCGAACTAGACGATGTAGAGGTATAGTCCTCTGATTCAGAGCTCTTCGGATCAGTATACGAATAGGAATAAGTTGTAGTTCGCTCCCCTATCATAAAATCATGTTCCATTCCAACCTGATCTTCGACGGTGAAGAGAGACCCAAATCTAACGTCCACGTTAATCTGTTTTTGGCTATCGTTAACAGCCACTTTGTTTTCTGCCCCCACCAGAATAATTCGGAAGTCTTCCATTCGAATATCGTACCAATCCTTTTGCATGCCATAGCGACCACGGTCTGCGAGAAATGGATACCATGTCATTGATCTGTTGGTTTTGAACTTATCAAAGAGGAGCGGATGGCTTTCTTGAGTAAAAGATGCAGATACTTTATGCTGAGTAACATCTTGTAAAGTCAAATTGTACTTTACGACTTCCGGCGCAAATGTATCTGTGAATGCCACTTTCAAAGTTACACCGTTAATTTTGTCGAAAGATTCGAGCTCTGTCATGACTTCAAATGCTTGACTTGACTCCAAGGATGCGCAATTATAGGCTCGAACACAGTTGTAAAGATTGCGTAGCGTCTCGGCCTTTTGCTTGGTAGCTGCGTGAGTATAGTACGAATATAAAAGGTCGAATTCTGCTGTGGAAAGCTGTGCATTTTTTTGACCAAGTACTGCCATCGTCCTTTCCGCAAGGGCCTGATCTGACACAGCTTTGCTGTACGCGACTGCCGTTTGGTTGTACATACCTATTGCAAGATTTTGCTCTTGAGCCGTTTTCAAAAAGTCGTCAAATGCAGATTTAACGTCGCTGATGCCCTTGATTTTCCTATCATCAAGATACTGATCACATAATCCAATAAACTTCGTTCTTTCTGCGTTTATCGTAATTAAGTACTTGGGGTCTTTCTCTTTGAGTTGCATGGAGTCGGTACTGGCGCTCTCGATTGCGGTCTGCAAATCTGCACTCGAAAGCACCTCACCGACATTGTAGACTTGTCTTGCGATCACGTTATAATTCGCTGTTGGATTATCCGGGTCGATATTGTTGAGATTTAATCCTGATCCTATGACTGAGAGGGCTCCGCCCACTGCGTTGGCTGCTCCCATTTCTGGTGTCGCGAACATAGCCACTGTTCCCACAGCTCCGATCACGCCCTGCAAACCAGAGCCCTGTAAACCACACTTGGGGAAGTAATTCAACAAGTCTCTCTCGAACTTTTTGAGGTCTTCTACCAATGACGTTTGCTTGACTTGTAGCATAGTCTGCAGTCTCCGGATGTTAGCGTATTGTCCCTCTAATTTTTTTTCAAGGTCTGCGTTGGCCTTTGCATCTAGTTCTCCACGTTGAAATAGACTTTGGACTTTGCTTTGGACCTCCGCTGCCTGTCCATGGATGTTCGACAACTTGTCGGCCACTGCATTCTGCCTTTGTTCGACATCTTCGAGTGCGTTAATGTCATCGTCCACAGTCACGAGGGCAATATTAGGCTGAGGTATCAGGTTAAGTGGGTTGCCGTAATAGTCCAAAAGCCCATGCATCTTGTTCAGCAGTTGTGTGTAGGCTATGAAAGCATGCCGACCTGTCGGCTGACTGCCAGATAAGTCCGCACGTTTACCATGTTCATCCTGAGATGTATTGAACAAGTTTACAACCCCGTCGAGCCACCGAAGAGAGTCCTTGAAATGTACAGCGTTTTTGGTAGTGGCAAATAGTACTGCGGCTTCTGGTTGTGCCCCATATCCCATGTGATATTCAAAAGCCAGACGTTGAATTATCATCATGAGATGAACTGCATCGCGGATACCGACAGTGTCGGTCATCGTTTTAGCACTTCCACAGTTGGCATCGTTCTGAGCTGCTCCAGGAACCCCTTTGCCCAGGACTGGCTTTGCTGCTACTGGGTCATGCCCGATGATGACGCCGCTTGAACCATTCTCACCCGCAGCAGCTCGATCTGATGACCGCTGAATAGTACCTTGTAGTTGAGCGCTGGTCGTGAAGAGATTTCTCGGTGTCAGGCAAGTAGAAACAATACCACCTTGTCCTTCGGCCCCATAATTACCTCCATTACCGCCTGCCGCTGGATTGCCAATAAGACTAGTCAAGTCCGGCATTCCATCAACATCTTGTTCATGGTCTCTGCGGTCAGAACAGTAGCCATCCCAGTCACCCACAATAACATTGCCCCCGTTACCGCCGTCTCCACCTCGTTGTCCGATAGCCCCTCTACCGCCACACACGTTCAAGTGAAGCGTACAATTCATCTTCCCAGTGACTGAGAGCTCTCCGATGATGGTGATATTACCGGCAGGGCCGCCTGCACCGCCATCAGCGCCGTTGGCGCCGGCGGCTCCATTCGTTGCTGCCTTACAATCCCATGTTCCTCGACGGTCATTAATCCAAACCGGCAAATCACCCCACGACCAGAAACCGTGACTTGGATTGTAATTTGCATAGCCCGGTGAGCCGGAGGCTCCCGCTCCCACTGTGAAAGAAGTATCATGCTTTATTGCATCAGGGCCGGAACAGTCAATCTGAATCGTAGTGCTGCTGGGTGATTTTGGATTTGGGATGCAAAAGATGCGGTTTGCCGTGATGGTCACATTCTTGCCTGGGAAGTGGAAGTGAGAGCCGGCGTAGAAATAGACGTCTTCGGCATGTATCTCAATATTCTGTGGAGCATTCTTCCCTTCGTCCACCATGAGCCCTACGCTATCAGCGCAATTCGTCTCTGGTATAGCTACGAGTACTTCGTTGCCGGGTACTTTGTTGTCGGGCACTTTGTTGTCGGGCCCTTTGATGTCGGGTAACTTATTGTCGTGTTTAAAGGGGAAGATGGTAACAGCACGATATGCAATCATATATTTTTTCCGGTCGTCTGAGGTGATACACCGGTAGAGTGGAGAAGCAACTGGTGTATTGTGAAGAATCCCTTCACTTTGAAAACCCCTGGGAAGATCCATGACGGATCGATACTTCGCTGCTGTTTTGCGACAGATATAGAGATAATCAAAAAATAGGCCTTATGTAGGAGCTTTGTTATTCTCAATAAGACAGGGTATAGTGATAGGAAGACAAGTTGATTGACGTATTTAGTTGCCAAGGGAATTATGATTTCTATACATATATATCAACTCACTCTAGCCGAAGATGAGTCTATTACCCCGTGTCGCTCAACTGATCGATTGGCATAATGAGGATGCGCGGTGTGACTTGGACACGGGTGACCACCTGTGATGTGGGCGCGAGGAACTTGCGTCGGATTAGTGCTACGTGAGGTCATAATTCATGCATCATTGAGGGAACGCAACTCTATGCGAATACGGATGGCCAACGGTACATAGGGTGAATAATGGATATGGGAGAGTCTTGGCAACAATTCTCGGTACCAGGTACACAGTCCCAACGCTGGCTCTATGGACAGCGTGGACATGAAATCCCACCGCGGTACCCAATTGATTGGCTCAAGAAAGAAAGATATCAGTTTGAGAATCAAGTCCTTTTCCATTAGGGCACAAGGACCTCAAGAGTGAAATTGTCCAGTGAATCTGCCATCCAGTTTGCCTTGTCACCCAGCCATTTGTTTGTATTATGCTGATTGTCTATTGTATTATGCTGATTGTCTTCTCTAGTGCACAGTTCCTAGTTGGTTGAGCGTGGGTCTGTTCTTGATCGCAACGTAGCCTTTAGACTAGCTACTGCTTCCAAAGACTGGCATCATATAATCATATTTAAGTACAAAATCCTTAACGAGGGTCGAATAAAATATTAATAAAATCGTCTTGCGCGAGCGACAAGTACAAGAGATCGTTGGCGATCGTGTGGAAATATAGCGAACCACGAGTACAGGTAGAGAAATTGTTATCAAACGTTGAACGGAAAATTAAATAATTAGATTCATCATTTTCCCTTTCGAAAGCGAGGCAATTCCCTGCTCATCTCTTCGGTCTGCCTCATCATCTCATTCATTTCTGCTAGGCGCTCTGCTTCCAGCTGTTTGAACTCGTCTCTTTGCCTAGCTTCTGCATTCTCAATGCTACTGTCCTGAATTCCTGGCGCGTCTCCACCAGCTCCACCAGCTCCACCAGCTCCACCAGCTCCACCAGCTCCACCAGCTCCACCGGCCCCACTGCCAGCAGCATTATCCTCATTTCCTGGTGCCTCTACACCAGCTCCACCTGCCCCACTACCAGCGGCACTATCGTCAGGCTGCCACTGAACAGGTTCCTCATCCCAAGTAAGTCCTCCGGGCGGTCCTACTCTATTTGGGCCTTGGTCATTCATGAGTTGGGGAGAATTTTAGAGACAGAAAATACGGAGACGTTCAAGGGAGTAGGAATTGGTGAGGTAAGGTATTTTTATGCTTCGAAAACTCTCCATATAAGCACTACTCTTTACTCAATCTGGCAGTGTGATAATAGTTAGGGCGTGCCAGGTGATAGGAATTGCAGATCAATACCGCATTCTATTGCGCGCCCGCAATATTACGCTAGATTTATCCACGAGTACAAATCCTAGGCAAAGATGAACTGTCATGTGCGAAATGGTGACTGGCCAGGATGTGAGTTACATATAACGTAGTACTTTATGAACCCTAACCGTGAGAGCTTCCAGCAATCAAAGGCTTGTGCAGCGCGTTCAGCGTTTAACTACGAGGCTAAGAACCCTGAACCCTGAAGCGAATTCCATGCAATAAACGCTTGATCACTAACCATCAGCACGAAGCGATGAAATTTCTGCGACGGGCGAAGAGAACACTCACATTGCGGATCCTGCCATTGCCAGGGTAAACTGAACTGCAACGAACGTCCCTCGAATGTGTGGGTCGGCCAATTCCGATGTCCAGACCGGGACTGTGGTTGACTCATAGCCGCAACATCATATCCAAAGAATAAAAATGGCATTACGAATTCCGCTAGTTTCATACAACTTGAAGACGAGCATCCACCGGGGATGTACTTGGCGAAAGCTGGTTCCGCTGCAGAGCTTCATTAGTATGTGCACAGAGAATCGGCCAAGAGATTCGAGGATTAATTACAACGGAAAATATCCGCATCTTTGCGTCGCCTGCGAATAGTTTTCTTCTTTTGCGACATTCTGCTTAGGTGTTTCTGGTTCCATGATACTTATCCTTGCCACCTAAAGCTTATACTGACTATGAACTGGGGTTCCTGTGCACAGCATCTGGAGTGCGGAGCCTAAAATTTCAAACGCTATCGGAAAGCCTCACAGCGGCCAGTCTCATCTGCTTATTTGACTGCCGCCTGTTTGCTGAATTCAAGGGAAACAATTGCTTTTAACCGAATGCACTAGATGTGCCCAAGTGCGGCATACGCGAGGGACTTCTTCCGTTTCATTCTGTGACTATTCCCCACCATATTGCGAGTATTTTCCATCGTACTGCTTTTGCTTCCAGTTATTCTAGTGTATTCTTCGCTACGTGTACTTTGGCTTATTTTAAGGAACAAGAGCAGTGTAATTTTGGAAGATACATCCCCTTCTATAGCAAGCGTCTAATTTCACCTCTATTTGTCATATTCCACTAGTCCATCCCACTGTTATCCCAGCCAGTAATACCAAGTATCGGACAGACTTTCGTCTACTAAACCTATCTGAATTGCCAATAATATTAGAGATATTCTGCCCACGTTATGTTGGAGTAATCACCACGCTGTCCAAATAGCAGAAGTGAGGTCAGAGATAACTTAAAGGTTTGGGGCAACAGTGATGTCATGAAGTGCGTGGCCACCCCACGTGAATGTCCAAAGGTGTGTCGGTGCTGGCGGGGGCTTGGCCCTCCACACACTACCCAACTCAGCGTGACGAAGCCAAGGACGCCGCCGATTTGCTTATTTGTGTTCTGCCCCCTGATCTTCTTATCGCTTATCGCCTTTACCCAGTAATACTTGCCACTAACCTCCCGCGCCACGGAGAGTTCGGACTTTCGCCTCTTCGGTCCCTGCTCCGGACCGCGTGATCTTTCTTAGCTGGCATGGTCTCCTGACGAACTTAGGCGGGTGTTGAAATTATGACTTAAGAATAGCTAGCTGAAGTGTGTCTTTAATAAAGTTTATGCTAAGGTATATGAAGTAATTAAAAGAGAAGGACACGTCATGAGAGTTGGCGATGACAGGTAATAATAGTCATCATAAGAGTGCGAAGTGTGGAAGTGGTCCTATGGGCTGGCTCAGCCACTAAAGCTTAATATAGCGGTAACACTCTCAGTCGGGACGGTATCGGTAATGCGCCAGATAGGCATGGCTCCGACGACTTTTCAGGTGTAATCGTCGAGAGAGACGTGTGATGAATATTCTTATTCCTTGTGCTTGTTCCTAAAAATAGGACAGCATGCGATGGCTGAGTTTCTTTGTTCATATCCTTGTTGTATGGGAGAACTGGGGTTCTGTAACTGCACTAGACTGCGGACTGGACTGGGATGAAAACTGGACTAAGACTAGATTAGACTATGACTTGAAGAGGCAATCAAGGATATATTTCAAGAACATCCGAATACAAGACTGGGTACTTGATCTGATTCGGGAGGGACAAACTCCTCCTTATATGCACAACGCGAACAAAGAAAACACATCACTACAAAATAGCTTACTAAAAATAGCTGATTTTTTTTTGAAGGACGCGGGAAGGAACCTGAGCATAGCCCCACGACGGTTCCTTATGCACGACGATCAATATAATTCATTTGATCCGTTTAGTCCGGAATTCCTTACAGGAGCCCTCTCGAGGCCAACACTCCGGGTTGGCTCTAGGCGCCACGCGGACGATCAGGGTGCTCGGCATGGGACGTGGCTATCAAGTCCGGGGTGTGGATAACATGCGCAACAGGTTCCCAGGACGGGTCATGATAACCTGTCCACTTTACCAGGTACTGCAGGCCACCACGTCTGCGGACGCGGGAATCCAATATGTCTTCAATCTCATATTCGAGTTCATTCTCGACCACGATGGGTGGTGGTGGATCAGGTATTTGTCCAGGGACAGGAGCTTCGGAAGAAATGGTTCCAGTAGGAAGAAATGAAAAACGGGATGAATATTCATGGTAGCCGGTATGGCCAAGGGATATGCGCTTCGTCCGATTTTCTTGACGATAGTAGCTTATCAGATGGCCGATTGGTCTTGAGATACCGACGCAGAAGCCAAACTTCCCGACCAACTTTGAAATCTGGAGCGGGCCGATGCTTCTTGTCGTACTGCTCGTCCTGTCGTTGGGCGAACAAGATTTTTGTACTACGATGCTCGTGCAGGCGCTGAATACGTTCAACAAAAGTTGTGGTTCGTGCCGGACTAAGGTCGACATTCGGTGGTAATCAGTTTCGATAATCCAAACGAGGGTGGTAACCGTAGTTAAAGTCAGTGTGGCGATCCATTCCATCCATTCCACGGAACCCCTCCGTGGAATGGAAGTGGACCCTAAGGGGCAACGTCGCAATGAAATGGATCCACGAAGGGTATCAGTGGAGTGGATGGACAGTGGAATGGATACGTTGAAGCTATCTACACCTCGATAACCAGCCCAGCGCCGTCTAGCTTTTTGCTCATTAGCTCCTAAAACCTGTAACTCCTCTTCTCCCTCCTGACCACTTAACAACTGCTTCCACTCCTTGAGTGACTTCTTATGCGACTCCGGCAGCTGTAGAAGGTGCTCGTTACTGTGAATAAGACCAGCCTTCTGCCAGGAGCGCAGAGTCTGCACAATATCTATTGTATTGGCTCCATACGGTTACGCGAAGAGTCTAACATTTCGCCACAAGATGAGAACAACCTCTCCACATCTGCGCTCATGGGTGCAACGGAGAGAACATCGAGCGCCATTTGAGCTAGCCGGGGATAAAGACTGCGTTTCTCGTGCCAATACGCTAACGGATCAACAACATCTTGGTCGTAGTCCAGGTATAAACGCTGCCACTCCTCGTATTCATCTGTCGTAGTGTACGCCTGTTGAGAAAGCAGGGATGCCTGGCGACTCTCTTCTCGATTTTTGTTGAATTTTGTATGGTGACCTCCGTCGTTTCACATCTAACGGCACGCTGCGTATAGAAGAGACGTTAAGATGCGTGTATTCTGAGTCCCATAGTCCCTGCACGACCTTCTTTGCTGTATCAATCCATGAAGCTTCGTTGGCCCACCAATTCTCGAAGTATGCCCATCGATACGCAGGATGAAGGGCAACAGCAGCATAATAAACAGG
>NW_027118258.1:0-11322 GCF_038497915.1 Lipomyces doorenjongii | reverse complement strand
TTTTCTGGATATGGATACGGATACGGATAACTATATGTTACCTGGATACGGATACGGATATGGATAACGAAAATTCTTATCCGTGCCGATCCCTAGACTGTAGTAATTCTAAGGAGGAGGAGTACATACCGGTCAAAAATATTGCAGAGTAAAAATCCAATCGCATAACAGTGCTGCAAGCAAGCGATGCAAAATCACACACGGTCTCGTCCATATTGTACGATGCAAACTTTTATAAATTTTGGGCCTCTATAGCATTAATTTATACATTCTCTGTGTTACAACACAAGCTATGCCGCCAATAGAATCCGCCAATCAAACCCAACCCCCTAACTTACATACTAACTGGCAGTATTGACGCAACATTGCGACCTTCTCACAATATACGCCATGACTGGTCAAAGCCATGACGTTTCCCCTGCGTCGGAATAGACAAATGGGGCACGCAAGTCATCAGCCGCACTGTCGGCGGCGGTGGCCCAAACCATAGGGGTAACCTTATCTCCGCTTTTTTATGGATGTGCGTGGCTAGTGGCGCCATCGACCCCGTGGAATATGGTAGAGTGCAAGAGATCCTCGAAATGAATATGTAGGTATGCGTGCTACAGGTCTGTGACTATAACACCTACTGAAAAAATGTAGGCAGATTGTGTTAGCTATTGTAGGATTGTACGAGTCATATCGCGATCGTTGTTGTAGCACAATGTCCGCTTCATAGTGGCATGGCAAGTGCTGATCCAGGAATCAATCCAGAACAGCCGGACTCTGGACATTTCATCCACTTCTTTGCGTCTTGGCTTTCTTCTCAGGATTCGACGACATCTACTACATTAATGTACACCAAAGGTTTACTCAAGCCCTCAGAGTCAACGGGAACGGGCGCTGCTTACCAACTCGCACACATCTTCTCTGTGAGGTCGGTCACATCTACTTTTACACCGGGGGCCATTTGACCTACGCATTATACTCATGTTGTTGCGGCGACGGGTCGTGCGTGACAGCGCCTTGATAGCGGTTATCAACGATATCCCCCCTCGTGGACATTTAGCTGCCGATCAGCCCAGTGCTTGTGTATCCTTTCAAATGATGACTAGAACTGACCAGACTTTTTTTAACCTGACGCAGTCGCCCAACAGAGTTCTCGAGAAGGACATAAGAAGAGTCGACGCGGGCGTCATGCGTCGCACAGTCTGCATCTCAGCTGTATGAGTTTTGTCACTTTTCCTTGCCCTCTCGTCGCTTTGTTTACTTCATTGACTCGCTATGTTCGAGTATCCAAGTTTGACGTCCTCCAGTGGTTTAATGGACCGCTTGCTCATGATCCGAACGTTTGCGGTGCCAAAAAGTGTCTTGCATTTCATCCGAGTTTTAAGTGCCGCCCACCCAAAGGAGGACCTGATCTTGCCACCCCCAATTGATGTCGTCCGACAATGACCACTAATTTGTTATCCACACATCCATTTCGATCGACTCCTTAAAACCTTTAACACCTTCAATGTTTCATAATTTTCTACCTGCAACTTAGATAAGGTCCGGCAATTATTAATGTTTTCAAATAAAATTAACCATTTAAAATGAGGTAAAAATGAAGTTGTCTATAGTTTTAAGAGAATATATGTGAATTTGTTGGCGTAATAAAATTTGTTGTCGGGGTAGGTACCCGACAACGTCATCGCTTAAGTCGTCAACAGTGTGCTGGAGGTCGTCGTTCCCTAAGTCTAAGGAACAACCGAAGCTTAAGATCACGGTGTATCGCTGATGCCGATACTGCCTAAGTATGTTCAAAATATATTTTGTTTGTCCACTACAGTAATAGTAATTTCAGCTACGGCGTGTAACAGCAACCCCTCACTGCATTCCATTCGCATTCATCATATTCGGCTCACAGATGCAGTTCTCTGGCGCATGTTCAGCACATATTGCAGAGTGACTTTATTAAATTAGTTAGCGAATGAGTTTCTCATCCTGAAAGGTACTTCTAAACGATTCAAACTAAAGTTTACTTAGCGGTAGTTGCAAAATCTAGAATGAACCGGATGGAACAAAAATATGAAGAAATTGTAGGCCAAAACCTACAACCTAAAGCGATGACAAAGCGGCTCTTATGATCAACGCAGCGACGCTCTTCATAGTTTCGGCGTTGGTGGAGTCGTCTCGTAACTGGCCGCGCACAGTCTAAGAACTGCTGACTTGTAGACGTTTGCTGAATAGACAATATTGAAAATATTGTAGTCATGTAGAACCGCTTGCCGGCATGCCCGCTGCGGATCGGATCAATGCAGACGGTGTCCAAGAGCTCAGTAATGCTACCGCTGAAGTCTGAGACAATGGATTGAAGGCTCGATCTAGTGTCGCCGAGATAAAATTGCAGTCGACGACGGATACTATATAAAACCTCAAGGGAGAGACAAATTGATCAGGAGAAGACGATGTTCTCGTTGATGACCTACATCGTCTCGATATGTGCCGACCGATTAATTTTCAAAACTCCCATTTCAATATCTTTCGCCAGCATATCAAGTTTATTCGATCCCCTCTGGCCACCCAGGAACGATTTCCAAAGTGGCTCGCCGTATTCGAATATCTCGTCTAATTCCTCTAGCGTGCGTTGCTTTGTTTCGGGAGCGGCAAACCAAACATGGATGAACGCGACCATGTTGAAGGATCCAAATGCAAAGAACAAGCGCCACTGAATGGAGCGCAGCAGTGGCGGTACAGCGAAACCCAATGCAAAATTGGAAGCCCAGTTGGAGGCAGTCGCGAGCGCGACAGATTTGGCCCGGATGCGCAACGGGACTATTTCTGGTGGGTACATCCAACTCACAGGGCCCCAGGATAAGGCGAAAGTGGCAACGGCGAGATAGGCGCTCGCCAAAATAGCGCGGGTTGCAACAGGGTGGCCGACGACTATCCATGTATATGGCTGGTTCAAGACGGGGTTGGGTTCGCCATAATGCATCAGTAAGCCCCCAATCAGGAACAGCCAGAAGCCCATGACGATGGCGCCAATGAGGAGGGCAGGTCGGCGGCCCCATTTGTCTGTCCATAAGATGGACGGGATTGTCATTACCATGTTAATGATGTACTGGATTGACGACGCGAGCATCGAATTGGCGATGCCTGCGGACTCGAGAATGTACACGATATAGTACATCATAACATTCATACCAGTCAGCTGACTCCACATTTGTATCGCCATGGAGAGCAAGACACGCTTGCGTATTTTGGGCGAGAATAACTCGCGATAAGAGTTGGACTCTTCCTCACGTTCTTGACTGATCTGGTCTTCGATCTCTTTGTACTCTGCGAGGACCAGCGGCTCGTTGACGTCATTGTTTGCCGAACGGAGGAATGCGAGCACTCGCAGGGCCTCGTCCCAGCGATCCTTGCTGGCGAGCCACCTCGGCGAGCGGGGGAACCAAAAGAGGCCGACAAACAGGATAACTGCTGGAACCGTCTGGATTGCCCATGGCACGCGGAAAGAGGCAGTAGAGTCGAGAAATGAGCAACCGTATTCGATGAAGTACTGAACCATAATGCCCCAAGTGATTGCGAACTGTTGCAATGAGACGATGCGTCCGCGGATCTTGCGCGGCGCGATTTCAGACTGATAGATGGGCACGAGTGAGGACGTCAAGCCAACACAGAGGCCGGCTAGCACACGTCCAATAACCAACATTACAAGGCCATTCGACGCAGACTGAACTGCAGCTCCGATGCACCATAGAGCGGCCCCGACTTGGATGGCGACCTTACGCGACAGCCTGCCACAATCTGTCAGCTTGCTCACTTCAATATAGGACATTCGAGCAACTTGCCTGTCACCAAGGAAACTAGACGACAGCGCTCCTACTAGCGAGCCCCCAGCCATTGCACTTGTGATGGCGCCCTGGCGCATTCCAAGTGGGTTGCCGTAGTAGTTCTGGTACTGCTCCGTTCCAATGACGCCGGACATGGAGGATATGTCGAACCCGAAGAGCGCACCGCCCAACGCCGCGAATGCAGATATGGTGTAGACATTGAGAAGCCGTACCATCGCAGATACCTGATAGGATGCGTGCAGGTAAGGTCGCTTTGATATTGAAGTAGCGTACGGGAATGGGAACCAAACGTCATCGGTCAGCGACCCTAATCCTGAGACGACTGGGTAACACACTAGGAAGGTACACACATGGTCTGCGGGTAATCGAGAACAACCCCGCAGTGGCTGCTAGCTTCGTCTGAACTGTAATACTGGAAATAAGAAACGTAGCCGCTACAAATTGCCTTAATCTGCAGATTATTTTTAACGCATTACAAGTAGGATGAGATGACCCATTTAGCCAAAGCAAGGCTACTTATGGGGGATAAAAGTTGTCGTGCGATAGAAAATGTGGGGTTGCCATGTTGAGAAACATTTGGTATGTATTTGGCCAGTTCCGAGCAATATGGCGGCAACCGCCTCATTTTCATCGCATGTGACTTCCAGCCCCCATATCAGCACAGGTCGTGGATCATTTTGGAGAGGTGAGGCGAGACGACGAGGGGCCCGCGGCAACGTGACTTGGGGGGGGGCAGATTCACTGTAGGTTAAATCATCGAAAATAGATGCACATGACATCAGGGCAGCACCCCCAACTCAACTAACAGAGTTTGACTAGCAGATCCCCCACAGCACATGTGTCGATCCCTCGCAGCCCTAATCTTCAAGATACCCAGAACAACAAGAGCATAATCAGGGTAACTATGCCAGCTCGCTTCCAGCAGATGTTTCGGCTGTCGAGCGGGTTAGGGGCATCCTCGGCAGTGCGTCGGATGCCTCAGTTAAAGGAGGGGTTTATAAGTTTTTCTCCATCAACTATTGTACAGAAAGTTCAGGGAGAGCATTGACGAAATCTCTACTTTTCATTCCTTGGTTATTGGTAAATCCTGAAAGAATAGTTTTGATATAACTGTTGATACAAACAGAACAATAAAGATTCAGCGATAACCCTGTAGACTCAGAAAAGTAATCCTCGACATGATATTGTGGACCGTCCAAGCTGTGGAAACTTCAAGCGCAGTTCCCACCTCGTACTTACATAATTAGCTAATCACATATCCGTCAAGACGGACGGCGGATGGCGGATGGCGGATGGCGGATTTGGCAGATTTTAATGAGTTGTGAGATATTTAGTTATTGGGAACGCATGCTACAATGATCCCGAGCCTTGGTATTGCCGCATGTAGTTCTACTTGATTTAGTAGTAGAGCCAGCTAAGAATTATCCTGAGAACAATGACTACACAATGCAGCGAGTAGAATGCATTTGGCCTATAGCACGCGAGTAAGCACAGTTCACTTGGCTACAGGGGATGGTGATAAGCGCCAATTTTGACGAGCCAAGGAAACATGTGTCTATGTTTATATGCAGAAGTCCATTTGACATCAGATCTACATGTGAGTCAAGTGATAGGCCAGTTGCGCTTGCTCAACGACCTGTCGATTGGGATGTAGCGTGAAAAACTGAATGATTTTAATAGCAGTGAACGATGTCAGTTCGAGTAGAACTTGGTGAATAAAAGAGTTGGTGGATACCCGACATCAATTGATTATCGTATCCAACCTGATTACGACCACTACTTATATGCTTGAGTTCTTGAATCCTTGTGCTCTAGTCTATTTAGACGTGCGTCAGTTGAGTCATAAAGACTCTCATCTTGATATCACAACACTTAACGAGGTTGTGCCAAAAAGTAGAAGCATCAGACTGTGAGCATATTCGCAGTAGGTTTACTCATACTCTACTTTGATGATGGCGTCTACATGATGACGATGTGCCATGACGCAGTGTTGCGGTGTGCTCTTGTCATCATGTCGTACGATGTCTACCTTAATTTTGGCCACACTTTGTTTTTCAGTTCCCTATCGTAAACTTAGAGATACGCATGTTATTATCACTAAGGCTGTTGCGAATGCGAATATTCGCAGATATCCGCTATATTCGTTATTCCTATTCGTATTTCAAAAACAGTGCGAATAATATTCGCTAAATTCGCAGGCTTAAACCATCCTCGACCAGTCAGGTATTCAACACGAAACGACAGTACCATATATACCTCAGCAAATTGGTGTCAGTGAAAGGATGAATCCCAACTGAGTGGAAATGGTTGCGTACCAACGTTATATGCGGCAGACCTTCCAGCAAATCTCTTAATTTGTATTCTAATATTGACACGATTACAATATTGTGACTGTACAAAATTGGGTAGGCTTAGCACAGCAGTCAATGACCACTCGATCATATTTTTCCACTTGTGTTGTCACTCCCTTGACTTCTAGCTTGAGCATAACTGAAGAGAACGACTCCCATCGCTGCTTTGATTAAGCTTTTCTTGATCCTTTAGGGTTAGCGGCTACCGCGGTGCAAATTCATTTCGGTTGTGTCACAGACTGCCGGCACCTTCTGAACTTGCACTCAATAAGAGAAGACGGCCATTGCGTCCAGCTGTTTTTACACGGTGAGTTGGACTTGCCCACGCAACCTTATAGAGTCATTCGCCAACGAAATCGCCAATATCTATATGTCCTAGCTTCAAATATAGACTGAAAATTATGGCAGTCAAACTAGCTACACTTGGGATAACTGCAGGTGGCGTTGCGATCATGACTGCTATGTACTTTGTCCATATAGGTCATCCAAAGCTTTATCGACGACGTCTGAAAACGTCTGAAATCTTCGTCAAGAACATTTCCGCCACTGAGTCTCTTCTTTCAGACGCACTGCGCAGGAAATATAAGGTTTCAATAGATGGTGATGGTCTTTTCTCCGCATACTCCTATCAGAATTCACCGTATATTCGATCTGTCGTTATTGGCACCCGAACTCACGCACAGAAAAGATTAGCGATCTTTGGCTCAGCGATACTTATGGTACTATATACTTTGTTCGGATTGCTAGTCATTATCAGCTATGGTGCAGGGGATAGCAGCGTCATAATCGCTGCTGTCTGCATGATTTTCACTATTTCATGTATTTTCCTCGGGATCTACCTTTTGAAGAGCTGTTTCAAAAAGGTGGCCGGTGGAGCAACTGTATATTTCAATGCTGCGGAAGAGAACTGGGTGTCATCATCAGAATTGGCGTTATTCAATTTGAAGGAGACGATGGAGGTTACCATCATATGGAATGGTGAACTAATTTCTCAGGTACTAAACTGTTGTCTAGTTACTTGGAGCAGTGCGCTGTCGATAATCAATGAAGCTGAAGGAGGAGAAAAGCCTGGAACGGCAACCCGTATATTCAATGCAATAGCCTGTTGTGCGCAGAGTGCATCTGCCTTGCTATTTATCTGGCACATGAAACGAACTCTTCCGGTCGTCAAGATGCAGTTTGCCCAAGCAGTTAATGAGAAGGACGCCGAAATTTTACAATTCGATGCCGGAAAGGTTGCCATAAAGTTTGCGAACGACATAGCGAAGGAGCTCGGCAAGAAGTGGACGGCTAGCGCGGGTGTGTACTATAACTTTGCAATTGCCGGGGCACACGGCGGTCTTGTGTATGGCAGGATGTGGGCAGGAGGACTTCCAGCAAATTTTTGAGTTGATAGCGCGTATGTACTTCGATAATTTCGTAAAATTTGTGTCATTGACTTAAAATATTAGGGAATTTGCGGATACGGATATCGGCCAAAATTCCATATTCGTCCGTATCCACCAACTCAAAGATGTGTATCGGCATCCCCCAAATCCGCGCCAATCCGCCCTGAAATTTAGCAAGGTAATCGAGATGATCTTCTAAATGTCTTCGTGAAGCAGAAAAAGTGGGATAAAATTGTCATTGGTTTAGGAGCAGTTTGCTGAACAATAATGCCTCGTATTACTTCTGTAATCGACCCGGCCTTGTTAACCACGTACTAGCTGGAATCGCTTTGATCTGACAGGTCGTTCGGTATTGCGTGAGCTCTTGAGTCTTGAATTCATCACTTCGTCTTTGAATTTATGTTCGGCCATTGCCGCAATCATGTCGGGGTCCTCTGGAGGAAGCGCGCTTAGGGGACAAGGGACTCGACCTCGTGCGATATTCTTACACTCAGATGCACGGCGTTGGTGTTATTTGTAATACAAAATGTCTCGATTTACTTCTTGGACCATTTATTAGAAAGTATTCATTGGATGTAGACGTTCTGGAAGGGAAATTGGAATGATGTAAGCTGAATATCCCTCAGATCTCCTATTTCGTATTCTAAATATATTGATCAGCCATCCAAAGATCATATCTATACTGATCTCCAACGACTTGTAACTCAGAAACAACTGATGTTGACATCGCAGTAGCATGTTAAACCTGGTCTGGACGGATCACTCACCGTTCGCAATGTTTTCGAATATTGTACTCGAAAAGGCGCCATGATGTCCCTGACTGTTGCAATTATGGTTCTGAGATATTACACAAGCTCAGAAGATGGAAACCATTAACTTTGCGAATGATAAGTGGATTCGTGAATTATACAAAATTCTTACAAAGCGGCACTGCACAGAATGTAACCCTAAGAGAAAACAGATAGGTACCGGACACTTGGCACATCTAGTTACACGAGATATACATTCACATACTAAGAAATTCCGTGCAAAAAATTGGCTATTCACTTAGCAATTCAACCCTTCAGCTTATTCTCAACATGATATTCATAGTGCAGCCTTGTGTCCCGAGCGACTCGCAGGGCCTCGCTGCTGTTATGATGGGTGCTCGTTTTGGAGATCCCCACTGGGTATTCTTATGGCAAGACCCTTCACTCGAAGACATTACTGTCGCAGCAGCGGAGCGGCTCCCATGGAACCTGATCAGCGGAAGAGAAACAACTCGGCATGAAAAGGTCATCGACGTCGAGACTGGGGAAATTGTGGGCTATGCTCGATGGACTCTTCCATCTGAATGGACGAAGAAAAATATCTGGCCAGAGGCTCAGGTTGCCGAGCCTACTCCGGAAAACCGCAAGCTCTTCGAAAAGAAGTTCCAAGCGGTTACCGACAATGGTCGCATTAGAGGGTTGAAGACGGACGGCTTGTCGGCGTTTCGCAGTAGGCCACTAGAAGTTGTTGATGCAAAGATCATGAAAGACGGACCTTATTTGAGTATGGTATTCTCATCTGTCAATGTCGACGTCAGCTACTGTCAATGACTAACGTGTTTATTGCTGTAGCTCTAGATTACTTGACTACAGCCCCTGCTTATCAGCGTAATGGGGTAGCGAACATGCTGGTGCAAAGCGGCCTGAAGGTGGCAGATGAATATGGTATGAAGGCATATGTGATGGCCTCACCCGCTGGATTTAAAGTCTATCAAAACAATGGCTTCAAATTGGTGGAAACTGTTTCAGTAGATTATCGCAAATATGGCGGATCTGAACCAATGGTTCACCATTTCATGGTGAGGGACCCAGTTTCTACTAAGCCGTAACTCTTTCCGATTTGAGCCGAGTGGACTTTTGTTCTGGTTTCCGAAATCGAAAAGAGGTCAATATAGATAAACACATTGGCCATACCATTGCTTTGAATATAATTGACTTCAATGTTGTTGTTTTACGAGGCCATACCACTAACAGAACATCTGTTCGGAGGGCTTTACATGTTCTGTCGATTTGTTGTTGTAATAATTGATTATATTGCAGCACACAATGGCAAACAACGTATACATAACTGCAGGTTCCAATGACCTCTATATATACATGAGACGTTGCTGGAACCTTCGGCGCATTCCACTCAATACCCAATTGCGTCATGCTTACATATTGCTAGAATATTCAACAATCTGCGATCGTAGGCTAGAGTGTTCTACACATTTCCACGGTTGTTCGTAGAGATTGATTCCAGCAGTACAGCGTTAGCTCCCTAAATCTCCTCCCTACAAACAAAATCAGTATGCCGCCATGGACACTAAATACAATGTTCTTGGACTCTGCCTCAACGATCCTGTAATCCATCCCCGCAAGAACCTTAATAGATGCGACGGAGCCCATGGATACATTTCAGAGGGGAGCCTCGCAACTCAGAGAAGAAACTCGATCCAAATCCAAACGCCACAATCTCCTTAAAAAGCTGGCGTTTAGGCAGGGACCTAGTTGGTAATACTAAATCTCACTATTTTCGGATTTGATGTCATAGCGGGTAAAGGGAAACATATGCCTTTATATTGCTGCGGTTTAACTGCCTTAGGCTGGCCAATTGTCAAGAACCCCTGTTTTTAAAGTTAGTAAATGTTACTGTGGATGAATGTTTTGATGGCACGTATCAGCCAGCAATGGTGGGCTTAGGTACCTTGGTATACTTGTGCGCCAAAGCGAGAAGCAGTCTTGTGGACTGAAGCCGGTTTCGCCTCGTTACTCTTCCGATAGTGCCGTTCTGCATGCTAATGCCCGCTCCGCGTTGTCATGAGGATAGATCGACCTTTTCTGGCTCTTGAGATATATGCTAAAACCGCTGCCTTGCTAGGCCACTTTTGCCGCTTCCCGGTCTATCGTGGCTTAAGGATAGAGCTTCATCAAAAATACGGCAATCATCAACATAATCTAGGATAAGCCTCTATTCTTCTCGTCATACAGCCAATCATGAACGAGCTAATAGATATTGGCTTCAGGTTCCTTCCGGCTCGCAATTTGACTTGGTCTGCAATCTCTTGATAACTCTGCTCGATGTGTTCCGTGTTGCTCGCGTGGATCCAGAAAACCCAAGTCTTAGTCGATCTCAGGGTTCAGCCCTAAAACCCTGAACCCTTCGACCTGGTAAGTTGCATGAGATAGCCAGTTGCGACTTCCTCCGTGTAGTTAGACTAGAGCCATGCCGGAAAAAAGTAGACTCACCCCGCTCCGCCTATGCCCACAATTGCCGTTCAGGGCCCTGGTAAGGTACAATTGCCTGGATCCGCTATAACAGCGCTTGTCGTAGTGTTTCTGGTATCTGATGCCATTAGCATAATTAGGCTTGGCCTTGACTGATGTACCTAGCGTGAGGTGGACAGGGCTGTGGCGGATGCGGATATCCGCCAAATTTCCGATATCCGCATCCGCCATCCGCCTTTTTGAAATTGGGAGATATGTATCCGCCTTTGTATCCGCCAGATATCCGGCGGATATCCACCAAATCCGCCATCGGCTTGCAAAATTATTAACATGATATATCTAATTTCTCAAATTCTCATGATTCATTATGATATTTAATTTTCTTTTTAGTGGACTCGCAGAGTCATCCCGCGACATATGAGCATGTACGTCAGTGCCAGACTAACCTCTGTCGGTCGACATTGGGCAGAATGCTCGATACTGTGCGAGCGCTTGCGTTCACGACTACCATTCTTGAAATTTGCGT
>NW_027118257.1:0-11345 GCF_038497915.1 Lipomyces doorenjongii | reverse complement strand
CAATACTCGCCTGTGATCGAAGAGGATCTCAGCCTGCCACAGGCTACCCTCTTGGCTCTCCGCAGACTGTGTCGCTTGCCAGGCGACTTAGTTCTTGTTGTCAAGTTGAGAATCTATGTTCTTGTAAGATGTTGACGAGGAAGGAAGGGGGGCAGCAGCAGCGGGGAATGATGGCCATATTTATAACCAGAGGAGAAGCACAGAAGCTGGGCGAGTGGGCGACGCGCGCAACAGCATCCGATCTGTGTAACGCCAGAGACTTGGCAAGACAGTCACGAGTGATCGCTTCAAATGCGAAATATTAATTAATTGGATTCTGTATTATTACAGGAAGAACACGACGCGTGTTTGCGACGCGTCCGAGCGTGATTGATTTGTTTAGGGTAAGACTGACCACTTGAGCCGCACTTGCGGTAGGTGTGGGTTCTATGAAGCTCTGGTGCCAATTTCCGCCCATTGCCGTGTGTCAGAATAGCTGCAGCGGAGTAGCACAGATCGGACAGGAGCTAAGCTGCTGACATGCGTAGCACAGATCAAACAGATGAAGTAAACGCGCGTACCAGCCAGACTCTCGCGGTTTGGTGCCCTCTGTGTCTTTGCCTCTCCCCTGATCATATATATATCCGCTCGTCTCCGCTGCTACTCTTGCCGCCTGATGTTCTATAATATTCCCTCGTCTTGATCTGCAACTTGAATATTCTCTTGTTTCAATCTACAGCTTCGGAATTTTATTATGGCGAACACGACCGGCAATGAGCATCGTCCCCAGCCATTCTGGGATGCCAATTCGGCACACATCAACCGGCAGTTGTGGCTGCCACCGTCCTCCATTCCGGCCGACGAATGGAAAGCGATTGGCTGCGGTTGGGGCACTTCCCGGATCTGGTCTTCTGGAGCTGAGGTCCACCGCGAGTTCCAATTGCCGCCGGTTGTTGGCGAAGAGGGACTAGCAGGGGCGATGGACCAGGGACTGCCTGCCCTGAAGACCACGACGTACAGATTGTACCCCACCGCGGCGGAGAAAGAGATTCTCGTGAAGTGGATGGGGGCGGCACGTTGGACATTCAATGCATGTCTGCGCGCCGTAAAGGACCATAAGGATGGGTGGTCACGTATATCGAAGAAGGAGTTGAGAGCTAGAGCGATCAACAAAGAGGCAATAGCATCGTTGCAAAAGCCCTGGCTCGAGGAGACACCTTATGATATACGGGACGCTGCAATGGGTGATCTGCTCAAAGCGTTTGCGTCGGGAGTAGCTAGGTACAAGAAGGATAAGAAAGTGTTTGAGATCAGGTACCGCTCTCTCAAAAACTGCTTTCAGGAGAGCATCGTCATTCACCACAAGCACTGGAAGCGGCGCCGTGGGAAGTACGCCTTTCTTCGGCAGATGAACAGTGAGATTGGCGAAAGACTTCCCGATACGTTGCCTCACGACAGCAGGCTGGTGAGAGTAAGGCTGACAGGCCACTTTTACTTGTGCGTGCCCGGGTCACTGGAGGTGGTTGACACGCCAGGCCCTGCAGGTGTTCGTCCCGTCGTTGCACTGGATCCGGGCGTGCGGACGTTCATGACCGGGTACACACCGGATGGTGTGGTCATTGAAGTCGGAAAGGGGGATATTGGCCACATCTACCGGTTGTGCCACCTGTTGGATGCCCTGCAGAGCCGGTGGTCCGAGAAGGATCTCGTGCACAAGAAGAAGTGGCGGCTCAAGAGGGCAGCTGCAATGATCCGGCGACGGATTATGAACCTGGTGGATGACATGCATTGCCGGACTGCCAAATACTTGTGCAGTTCCTACGAAGTAGTTCTTCTGCCAAAGTTCGAAACGCAGCAGATGGTGAAATGCAGGGGGCGTCGCAAGATTCGGTCCAAGACGGCAAGAGCCATGGCGACCTGGGCTCATTACCGTTTCCAGCGACGCCTCCTAAACAAGGCAAGGGAGCATCCCTGGTGCCGTGTTGTGCTGGTCGGCGAGGCGCACACAAGCAAGACGTGTGGGCAGTGTGGACGTCTGCACGGCATTGGCGGTCGCAAAGTCTTCAGATGCTTACACTGCGGGTTTGAGTGCGACCGCGATATCAATGGGGCGAGGAACATTTTGCTGAGGTACTGCACCAGGATTGCAAGAGGCGAGTCTGTCACGGACTGAGACCCTCTTCAAGCGAAAGGAAGAGGAGAAATAAAGATGGATAGAAGTAGAAATTATGAGAAGGATTCAGTTATAGAAATTAAGGAAGAAGTTGGGAAATAGTAGACCGCGTTCCGCACTCGTCCGTCTTCCGCTTTGGCGGAGTTCACGTGCACATTTTGCCAATATAGCGCAGTCTGAGAATCGGACAGATGGACTAAACGGTCGCTCACTAAAACACGTACCACATTCGCGTCTTTCGATCCCATGATTTAGGGACGCGTTCCGTTGACAATTGCGGTTTCGGCGAGAATGGCGGCGTCGAGAGGAAGGATTACACCGGCGATGCAGCAGATGGACTGAGCGTATTCGAGATTGCCACGAGCTAGGAGCTCTGATAGCTGAGCTCGATGCCAGTAAGTAGTGCGTCAATATATCTGTGGCTGTAGTGTAGTCAGCTGACAGTAAGGGAGATCAGCGTGAACAAAGGACACCCGATGTGCCCACTTCACATGCCATTGGGAGATTGAATATGGCCCATAAACCCCGACACCAATATCGAGTTTATAGACACCTAAGAAACGCCTATGTGCGGCGGCAAGTTGTGTCATTGAAAACCATCAACGTCATAGTTAACAGTTAGTGTTACGTATACAAGGGGAGCATTACAAACTACCACTAACAGCACCAAGTCCCAGTCCGCCGTCAGTACAAAACACTACTTAATTTTAAATTTACTTGACAGTTATAAATATAATAATATCAGCTGCACGACCTAAATTAATCACTAACTTCGGTCCGAGGACAACAAAATTGAACCTGAGCCGCACCCGCAAATTCAAACCGTGTATGATAAGTGAAGAATCGCATATGATTATCATATAAGAACGCTTGTGATATAGAATTAATTTCAGTGAAAAATATGCGGATGTTGGGAACTATTAGGTTAGGGTCTACTGTCCGTAGATCATGATGACAACGAGATCCATTAATACCAGCATTACTCATTTCATATAGTTACATAAATCAACAAATTATATACTTTTTATGAGCACATGACCTTAATCTTATTACCTGTAATGAAGAACCTTTATATACCATCTATGTAATGCATCTAATTTCCAAAGAAGCCCTGGCTCTCCAACAAGAGCACGATCTGATGAACAATGGTCCTAACTGAAGTTGTCGAGACATCGACAACGAGGTCAGCATCGGCCGGAACCTCATATGGATCATCAACACCAGTGAATCCTTTAATCTCACCATTACGCGCGCGGGCATAGACGCCTTTTCTGTCGTTCTTCTCGGCGTGCTCGAGCGGCGTTGCGACGTGGACGAGGAAGAAAGTGCCAGCCTGGGAAACGGTCTCGCGCGCGTGTTTGCGGGAGTCGTCGAACGGCGCGATCGGCGCAGCAATAACGGCGGCACCGGCACGCGTGAGTTCAGCTGCAACGAATGCAATGCGCTGGATGTTCTTGTGCCTGTCAGAACGCGAGAAGCCAAGTTCGGAAGAAAGCTCGGAGCGGACTGTTTCGCCGAGAAGAAGCGACACCGAGCGACCGCCTTGTTGGTTGAGAGTGACTTGGAGTGCGCGGGCAATGGCGTCCTTGCCCGAGTTGTGGTAGCCGGTAAGGAAGATCGTGAAGCCCTGGGACACTCGTGGTGGGTGTGACTCTCGGAGAACCTTGACAACTTCAGGATACGAGAACCATTCGGGAATCGGAAGACCGAGACGCAGACGCTTCCGAAGCTCCGTACCGGAGATGTCAAGGGTCTTGGTGCCTGCGGGGACCTCATCTTTGGGAGAGTACTCGTCGGCATCAGGAAGGTATGTCATCATCTGGAACGGGACAACCTCGATACCGAGTTCGTCCTTGTACTTCTCGACCAAGAACTGGGCGTCATACGGACCGTAGAAATCAACGCCCTTGGAGTTCTTGCCGGGACCAGCGTGGTCGCGACCGACAATGAAATGGGTGGCACCAAAGTTCTTGCGGATGATCGCGTGCCAGACTGCCTCTCTGTCACCACCCATTCGCATAGCAAGTGGAAGAAGAGATAGGAGTGCCATTCCGTTGGGGTACCGGGGGAGAAGAGCCTGGTAGACACGGACACGGGTGAAGTGGTCGATATCGCCGGGCTTGGTAAGACCAACGACTGGGTGGATCAGCACATTTGCCTGTCGTGATCGGGCGGCACGGACAGTCAGCTCTCTGTGTGCGCGGTGCATCGGGTTTCGGGTCTGGAAAGCAACGACTCGGTTCCAGCCGAGCTTGTTGAACTCAGCGCGAAGCTCGGCAGGAGTGTGTCGGAGACCGGAGTAGTCGTAGTGGTTCGGTCGGTTGAGAGCCTGGACTTTCCCGCCGACGTAGAACTCCTTCACAGTGTTGAACAGATACTTGACAGCAGGGTGCTCAGGGTCACCGCGGAAAACCTTGGCAGCCTCCTCGTCCTTGTTTGGCTTGTAAACATCGTCAACTAATTCCGTTAGCATTCCCTCGGGCCCCAGTGACAATCAATTCGGCCTTACCAGTGATGATAGCCAGCGGGCTCTCGTCACGGAAATCTCTGAGAACAATTCTCTTGCCAGGTGCAATACCAATAGCCTTGATCTCCTCCTCACTGACATCCAAGTTGATAGGCATTGAGAATAATGTGCCGTCGGCTAGGCGCAAGTCATTAACGACACTTGTATCGCGTTAGTCCAACTACAGTACAATATCCCAACGTCATAAACGCACCCATTGTAGTCCTTCTCATTCAGGAAACCCTCCAAGGGCGAGAAACCACCAGACAAGATAAGCTCCAAGTCGCAGAGCTGGCGCTCAGTGAGCGAGAGGTCAGACAGGCTCTCTGCCTCATCAATAAGCTCGGACCGAATGGACAGGTCTCGCGCAAAGAGGTCCTTGAGGACACCGCCGTGGGGTGTGTTGGCCATTGTTACGAGGAGTTGGTGAAAGAACGAATGAAGGCGGGAGATGAGAGAGTACAACAAAGAGGGAATGAACCGGGGGATAAAAAAAAAGTTGCTGTCGACGGATGCTCTATGGTCTCTTGGGCGGCGAAGTCGAAGCGCTCGGCCGCGCCGCCTCGAGCTTCGGTCCCCTCATCGCGTCGAACTCCATATTCTAATGTAATAATGGGCCGGCTCTTTACGCATTGCACCAAGTCGTACTCATATGGCGTATTTGATGCCAAATCCTACAACCTGCCCTGACCTCTAAACTTGTCACTCAGTCAGGAATATTGACCAACACATCAATAGCTACCAGAAATTGGCCGCAAACGAAGCCCGTTTTCTTAGAATTACAATTTTTAGCATCGCTGTCCCATAAAAGAGGGCCTACTCAGCTCACTTGTCTTCTCGGCCAAAAATTTCAACATGAAAGACATTCACTCCTAAACGGGCCTAGCGCGGTGAACCCCTGCATTTCGCCCACTCCTTTAAAGTTCAAATCAGTTTTTCCCAAAGCTTGCAAATACTTTCTTTCAAATGCCGCCTCTCTCCGCCTCTCTCTACTTCCTTCTATTTCAATATGTGGAGCCTTCACAACAAAATTGGAGTGCTCTGTCTCTGTGATAATTTGAACTGAGAGGAGGCCACGCCAATTTGCCCGAGTCATCAAACCACAGGCAAAAAAAAAGCCACAGCGGCAGATATTACAAATGTTGCAGTAAGTTCAGCTAGCTGGCGATGATGCCATTTTGGTGGCGCGGACACAACAATCGTCTCTTCAAAAATCGAATTTAGGAACGCCGCCTTTCAAAATCCGAGTTTTGATTGATCGTGATAAGCGTGCGGCTCAGCATGCGGCTGTTATTTTTTTTGAGATCCTCAATTCACGACTCAGGCAGATTCTGTTTCCAGCATGCAAGCAGGTAATTAATCAGCCAAATTGATTTTTGGCTTGAAAACCCATAATGGGAAGGCCCTTTGGAAAGAAAGTGACAAGCAATGAGTGGGTTAGGGTCGCATGACGCATGACACTGCCTGCAGTCGAAGCTGCCTGCAGTCGAAGCTGTGACACTCGGACCGTCTGTAGCAAGGCATGAATGGGCGAAAAGGAGTGTGCTCACGCAATATCCCTTTAGGTGGCAGAAATTCGACAATAGGCGACGTCCGTGGTCGATAGTGCTGGGCCGAAAAGTCGCCCGGCGGGCATTTGTCGCAATTGCCTCGCATTTGAATGCGCTCGTAACTGTCACTGCTCCGACCACTCCGGCTGCATTACAGAATGTATAATTCCAACTACAGAAACGTTGGCGTGCAGCAGCTAGACTTGACTCATGAGTCGTCCTTGATATCTTATCAATCAGCCCTGGTCGGCCAATCTAGCTCACCTGATGGGCAATCTTCTCAACCTCTCAATATCGCAAAAGCAGGCGTTGAACTGCAAATTTGAATATGTCTTTGTATATCGGAAGCAACTGACAGATGCGGACTGAAACGTCGCGTAATCAACGTACTCGAATGCTTTACACTCCCTGCGCTGTGCCAGGGATAAACCAATTAGACTCTGATTAGGTGCAGTAGCGCCGATGGCAAATCATACCAGCTGATTTGGCAAACCTCGCCGAAACTCAAGATAATTTTATCGTCGTCCCGCGCGGGATGAATGTGAACAGTATGGCAGCGGCCAAACGGTGTACGCGAGATATGTTTCTGACCCATAATACACTTTTCAGGACGTTTTACACCGTCACAGTTTTTGGCGTATATTTCATTCCGATCTTTAATAAAACTCATGTCATATCTGTAAGTTGATCGATGACCTATTAATCTTCGGTATTTTCAATGCAAACGGTAATCATTAGCTATATCATAACTGTCGTTGGCAATACTTTCGGGTCAGGTAGCGCGCGGGCCATGTCGATGTAGATTCTCATGGAATTACACTTGCGTATTTGACAGCGCGCACATGATCCGTCGGCACCGCTCTCACCGGATGGGATCGCTATAGGTAGCTATCCCGCGCCGGTAATCTAGTAGCTGGTGTGTGTTCTTCCGTCCGATCAAAAAGTAATGATGCGTGTGATTCTCAATATGCCTTAAGACTATTGATCCCGATATATACGCATAATCAATGAAACTACTGCAAGATTGCATTAAGCACTCACTATTATTTCATTCCAACTGAATTACTTGCAGGCGAAGGCAAATTGCCGGGGTAATCCAGGTATCCCCTAACCCGATGACAGCCGACGAGAAATCGGAAAAAAAATACGCCTAAACCCCAGTAGTCCGGCCAATAATACAAAGAGCGTGCTCATCGAACTTGGAGTACGGCATGTCTCCATTTCTACAGAATTGTCGCCCTACTACTTAACTTGTTCCTTCCGACTTGCAACCTGCGCTGTCTACTGCCATACAATGTCATTCCAATTAAGGGGCACGCAAGATCTTTAACACTCTCAGAAATGACGCTGCCACCAGATCTCCTCAGGCGCCGATGCAAAAGTGCAAACCACAGCCAAATAGCGTGCTTTTTACATCTTTGTACGTGCTGATATAGGCCCTTTGGCCACGTCGCACGCTTCTTATGGTTGTGCCACGGTGCCAGCATGAGGCAAATCGGCTTTCGCCTGAGGTAATCACCGGAGCAGCATATAGTTTAGCTGCCACGTCCGGGCGAGTCTTAAATGAGGTCTATTTAACGTTCGGTAATAGTGTACAGCTCCAAGGAGTCAGGAATCCAAGCCTAGTTGAAAATGTCTCGATTTATTCTCATCAAAGTAAACCATGTCTGTCCATTCTCCGAGCTTGGTGGTCACCACATGTGCCCCGTCCTTGGTGGTTGATGGCTGGTACGATGTATAGCTAGGGACAACAGTACAGAGACTCAACACAGCCAGCAAGATATTAAAACAAGTGATCAAAGTCGTCCTGCTAACAAGCGCATGCACATCTTGGTCAGCTCAGGTTTATATTTTGTAACTCGCATCCCTTATTGATGGACATTGACGATAACTCGTTCGGGAACAAATATTCCAACGGCGTAAAGTGCATTACCCGCCCGTCGAGGAGCACACGACAAGGTAGTTTGGGTTGCGGGGCTGTGGATTCGTTAAGTGGGTGGGTAACTACCGGGGCTTTGACCGCAGGAAGCGATGCTGGACATGATGCCATTCCTCTTCTTCGAAGACTTTAAAAGTATCAGGTTGGGTGTGATTTAATTGAGTAAATATGATTTGGATTGGTGTGTAATTGCAAGATGGTATAGCTTGGTCGACCCCTCCAGCCAATATTTTTGGTCGCAGTCCGGGTCGTCGGCCCATTTTTATGGTGCCTGAACTTCGAGTCGGCTGAGATGCCCAGAATCTGGTGCCGCCATGACATGCAACGCACCGCCAACTTTCCCAGGAAGCCGAATTGAGCTATATGCAATTAAATTACTGACAGCCCATTTCCTCATCCTGATTACATGGCGGCCGTTAGTCTGGGGGGGGCAGAACGGACTCAATTACTTTCGATTGCTCATACTTTGTAGCGTGGAGTTTGTCTTATCGCAAATAAATTGTGCATTGGCGCCGGGACCACACGATAATGAGCCGCACGAAAGACGGGTGTTATCAGTTGAACAGCGACTTGCCTGTTGTCATGCATGATGACCTACAAGATATGAAGACATAAAACCTTTGGATAGAGATATACCGATTTCAAATCGCTCTAACCGTGAACTCCTTAGACTAGTCAATTTAGATCAGACTGATTTCGGCTCAGAATGTGTATTGATACCAAACTCGGATAGACGGCTGACACCTGCAGGCTATTGACGTGCATTAGCTGGATCTAGACACGCATCCGTCTATCCGCTAATACACCGCAAGCAATGTTCCTAGTCAGACGAAGCTTGCTCTCAGTCCATCTTTCAATATCAAAGTGACATCGCCTCTAAGTAGATGCCAATAAATAGTTTCTCGAGAAACAATCCTTTTACCGGCTGCAGAGCTTCCATGCAGCAGCAGAGCTATCCCGAGCAGGGGGCAGCCTCATCTATAGCAAATATAGACAGCCCCCCGCCAGCATACATTCCTGCCCGGCAAACGCAGAGAGACCTAGAGGCCAATATACCGCCTGCGTACGAGCCAGTTCGAGACAGATCTGCCTATACGGACAATGTGCCCCTCCAGGACCTGCGACGTGTCGACGGACTTCGTCCGGTAGCTACCACAACATCGGCTGGGAACGATGACGAGACCTTGTTCGACTATTCAAAACCGAAATTTACAATATGGGATAAGACGACGACGAAGAAGGGAATGGCATACACGCTACTTGTTTTTTTCGCCATCAGTGCAGTCTTTACGGTAATCGGCATGATCCCGCTCATGATATCTGCGTCGCATCGTTAGAATATGCGACGGTACGGATGAGATTTGTGGGTAGAGGTTAAGAATTTCAGCGTATTATTATGATAATATGTAGAGCATCATCGCTCAGTTTCATTGTAGGTTACATAAATTGGATGCCATCGTAAATAAAAAGACCATACATAATATCGTATACATTCAACGCAACTCCGAGTCTGGAGTCTTGACGACGGTTGAGCAGCAGCTAGTGAATTAGTTGACTTTGTATGGCGTATGTCTATATGATGTATACGATATACATTTGAAGCAATAATATCCGAGTACTAATCAACGCCTTATATGGGGAGTGTATAAAGTCATTGATTGACCAACACCAGCGATTTCAACCTCATACCAACATAGCTCCCAGAAACACTTTTGTATCCAGACGATACGGCCTGCGCGATCTGACCCATCTCATCCACGTCACCAACTAATGTACAGTTACATTCCATGATAGCAGCTCAACAATTTGATTAGACATCCCTCATGAATGGCGGCACAGCGGCACGCCATCGCTGAACAACGTGGAATTTGGACGGAGTCAAGTAGGGATGGAGGACAAGGGACAAGTCGTCAGCGTAACGGCGTAAAGCTCTCGTTCTGGGGTCAACTGGTCGTGGGGGATGAGGGGTCGGCGGGCGAGGCGGCCACGGCTTTGGATCGCTGTATTCTCTGCCCTGGACCTCGACGTCGTCACGAAGGTTCTGCATAGTTGATGTCAAGTCGAGAGCGTATAATGGATAGTAAGAACAACCAGTGAAGGAGGAGAGTTGTCATTGTAGACACATTGCGGCAGACAGACAGACTGTTATATCAGAGAGTGCGGGGGAGTCCACGATGGATGGAGCGTGGGGTCGCACGAACCACACCGGAGTTGACTGCCCCTTCGCCATTCCGAACCGTGACTATCATACTCACTTCGTCTCCGTTTGCTGGCTTATTTTGTATCTTATCGTGGAGGGGACTCCTTGTATCGGATTCTATCAGATCTTCGAATGAGGCTTGGACAATGGCGACACGAATTACACGTGTCGACAATGGGGAAAGCAATTTATCGCAGTGCGTTACACGTGTAACAGAGTGACTGACAAGGCCTGGCGCAGGGGAATCATTTGTGTCAAATTATTCTTGACTCTAAGTTGGCCAAGATATCTTCTCACCCGATTTACTATTCACAATTGTCTGGAAGCAAAAGTCAGAAAACCAATCAAGCAATCCAGCAAGAACCACAATTTACCAAAGAACAATGGAAAAAAAAAGAAGGGCTCAACCGGGAATTGAACCCGGGACCTCTCGCAAATCGACTTAGGGTTAGCGCCCTAAGCGAGAATTATACCACTAAACCATCGAGCCAATCTTGGTAAGCGAGACTTGTGGGGCCCTCAACTCGTACTACAGATGATGACTAAGCTTTCGCTGACGAATGTAGATATTTCGCTGTTAGTTATTAATTCTACTAAATTTAGTTCAAGCACATTTTAATATGACGCGAGTAACTAAATATTAAGCGGCAAGTTTGTCTATGAACATTTAAACTCATTACCGCCATTGAAGCCAAGGGATTATAGACGGATGCGTACAGTTTTGCGTCCAACTAGGGGATAGAAATGATTCAGTTAAATAATGAAGTTAATCGTAATTCCCTCGGTTGTCTGCAGAAGAAAGAGCGGAAATAGGAAATGGTTTTAATTAATGGTGACATTAATGGTGTATCTGCACAAGCGTCATATCGGCGAACCGGGCTAGGGTGTCGATTAACAGATGCGGTCGCGTTTTCAATACTTCGATGATTTATGGTCCAAACTCAGAACGTCAGGGATTCTGCTGATGATGACCGACGGCTACGCTATTTATTATAGTA
>NW_027118256.1:0-11539 GCF_038497915.1 Lipomyces doorenjongii | reverse complement strand
TTAGGGTTATTTCGACTTTAGTGCGGCTTATTACTATGGCCTGTCCATCCTGTCCATCCTGTTCATGGCCATGAACGCCAGTTTACTATGTTAGGGTAGCCTAAAGAAGTCTCAACAATAAGTACTAACACTAAACTGCGCTATGCGAATTGCGGGAAATGCGAAGTTTTTTGGTTGTTTTCGTTCACGAAATTGCCGATTGCCGCTGAACCCTGCTGCTATATTTCGCCAGCTCTTGCTTAAAGGCACGGACAGTGTATAACATTGGACAGTTGGTCAGGGGTTCTACAACTTGGGAAAAGGCTAATTACTATGCCTAAAGTGGTTTAGCGCTTACCCTGCCGTCGTACTCGGTACCCGTACCCCGGCCACGCGTATGCCATTACTGGTCATCACGCACTGACTTCTATCGGCAGACTAAAGCCTGGCAATTGCATGAACAGACGGTACGTCGAAACCAAACAGGGTCCAAAAATATAGGGCGGCCGACTGTCGTCCGCGAGCGGCTGGACCAATAAGGTCTGCAGCGGCTTCCCGCATTGCATCAACGCAGCCGCCGGAGCGCACTGACGTTTCATAACCAGTTTAGGTTGTATCGTGCCGCGATGAGAGTGTGTCCGTCGTAGACCTTCGTCGATTGATCACCAATAGGACTGGGTGACGGCCACTTCTTTGGACGGGGGTCCCCCGCGCCTTTGTATATGTGCAATCTATTTTCCGTATATGACAAAATGGGATCTTGCCGTTGAATGAATGGCGCAACCGATTTTAAATCGCCTGAGTCTGTTGGTGAGTAACACATCCAGTATGAACCCTAGAATATTCCAAAGTGCGACGGTTTAGGTGGTGTGACAAGGGCATTAGCCTAATTATGTGTTATGTCTTATGATGGTAACCTCGGTTGGATCACAAGTGAGAGATATCCTTAAGTCCATAAGTAGATGAATAATTCCTTGAGACGGGTGAAGAACAACATCAAGAATCTCAACAACACCTCCATTGTTCATTCACTACGCATCTGTTTACATCAAATTCCATTTGGGAGAATAAGAAGCACAAGAGTTGTAAAATAACAACTCTATCTTCATCATTTAGATTGCAAATAGTGTCTGTTATGGAACTTAGATTCCCTTGGAAACGGGCCTTGTTTAACAACTAGTCCTCGGCCCTCCTCCAACCTCATCTAAGTTCCCTAACGATATATTTCTACATATAAACCAACACCCTGTTCGGAAAGAATCTGTAACATTGAATCCATGGAGAAATAATCAATGCCGACTACTACTTCCATCGAGACATTCATCGTCCATCTCGGCAGGCACTGACCGTGGTTAGGCCCTCTCAATTTCCTGTGCCAGTAAGTCGAGCCTATTCGTCGCCGACTTGTACCGGATTGACTTCCAGAGCGGCTCGCCGTGCTCAAATATCTCATCCATCTCCTCTAGCGTGCGCTGCATTGTCTCAGGTGCAGCAATCAAGACGTGGATATAAGCGGCGAGGTTGAAGGATGCAAATATGAAGAACATCCGCCAGCTGATGGCGCGGAACATTGCAGGTACGGCCAATCCCAAGGCGAAATTAATAGCCCAGTTAGATGCGAGTGCCAGCGACACGGATGTTGCACGGATGCGAAGCGGAACGATTTCCGGAGGATAAACCCAGATCAGTGGTCCCCAAGACACGTTGAAAGAGGCAACTACGAGGTATATACAAGCGAGAATAGCGTGGCTCGCGGCAGGATGATTCATGACTAACCAAGTATATGGCTGATTCGAGATCGAGTTGGGCTCGCCATACCGCATAAGCAGGCCGCCAATAACGAAGAGCCAGATGCTCATAGAGATCGACCCAATGAGGAGAGCGGGCCAGCGGCCGGAGTGATCTGTCCACAAAATGGACGGAATCGTCATGACCATGGCGATGACGTATTGAATTGACGAGAACAACCTCACATCGGCGATGCCAGCGGACTTGATTAGGTACGCGATATAATACATCGCCACGTTTATGCCGCTCAGCTGCGACCAGATGTGGATTGCCACAGCGAGGAAGACACGCTTGCGCAACTTGCGCGTATATAGTGCTCGGAGCGAGTTGTATAGTGCTCGGAGCGAGTTGGAAATTTCCTCGCGCTCGACCTGGATTTCATCCTCTATCTCTTTGTACTCAGCGAGCACAAGCGGGTTATTTATGTTGTTATTGGGAGTGCGCAGGAACGCGAGTACTTGCAATACCTCCTCCCATCGGTCCTTTCTCGCGAGCCATCGCGGTGAGTACGGGAACAAAAACAGGCTGATAAACAAAATAACGGCGGGCAGGGCTTGGATCGCCCACGGCAAGCGGAATGCAGCCTCAGAGTCGAGAAACGAGCAACCGTACTGGATTAAGTACTGAATCAGAACCCCAGTGATGGCGAATTGTTGGAAGGACACGACGCGTCCGCGGATTTTGCGCGGTGCGATTTCTGACTGGTAAATGGGCACACCAATGCAGAGGCCGGCTATAAGACGCCCAGTAATCAGCATCGCAACGCCATTCGACGACGATTGCAATATAGCGCCGATGCACCACAGAATCGCGCCTCCCTGGATAGCGACTTTGCGCGATACGCTGTCACATTCTTGTCAGTTTGCTGCCTAACCACAACAGTCCCCGCGGTACTCACTTGTCACCGAGAGCACTAGCTGATATAGAACCCATAAACGAGCCCGCGGCCATCGCACTAGTTATACCGCCCTGTACCACTCCCAGTGGATTGCCGTAGTAATTCTTGTACTGGACTGATTCGATGATGCCTGACATTGACGAGATGTCAAACCCGAAAAGCATGCCGCTGATCGCAACGAACGACGTGATAGTGTAGATGTTTAGAAAACGTACCATTGCGGATAGGATTGTACCATTGCGGATAGCCTGGGAATGCAATGGACAGCAGTATGTTTGGGTTGGCGGAGGCCCCTCTATACCCTGGACCTCACAAAACCCCTTGAAGACTGAAGCTGATCTTCGCTCGCAACAGTTCGCTCATTCACAGACATTTTTTTTTATTTTGGTGTAAAACTTTAAGTGCTAGACCCTTACCCTGTATGTACTACCAATAGTTACTCTAACCACATTAAGTTTACGCCTATTCCACAATAGTTTTAGTTAAAACCCATTTGCCCATTACATTCTTCCAGTCCCCTTGCCCTAACATTCTTGAAGGATCCCCTTGCCCCCGTTGTTTACATTCGATAATTATAACGTGTCTGTTCCCACGCGTTTTGTTTACCATAACTACTGACAATTATATTCTCTCTTACACAACAAGAATTATTGCAAGCATGGAATCGTCTGTAGTTTCTCCACGAAAATCTCAGTACTCTCAGATGTGCGCATATTGCCGCACTTTAATTTGTTGCGCTACTTTTGAGGAACAAGGACTGTTTATCGACAAAGGCGCAAAATCTGTCAAGAGCTGTAAAAACTGCCGGGCCAACGCAAGTATGTCTACAGATATTGTGATAAAACGTTGGTGGACATTGCTAACTAAACTCTAGAGTCAAAAGTTCCAGGACCGAAAGCTTACGGTCTTGATCAGGACGTTGAGTCTCATGAAGACTACATGGAAGTCGTGCCATCGTTCCTGGAGCAACGCGATAGCCATATATTTGACCCCGAAGCCCAATCTTTTACGTTTCGAATAATTCTGACTGGATTTTTCGTGCTTGAGAATGATGTCTCTGTGGCTACATGCACGCAAAGTGGGATCCAAGGCACACAGAACAGGCAGCAATAGTATTGAGAAATGATATCTTTGACTGCACAGGTTATTATTTCCATATGCGACGGTACACCGAAACTGTGGGCGGACCACTTTTCTCTCTGACTTGATCTCATGCCGAGGAGCGGAAGGCCGAACGCGATTTGACCCGAATTCAGCGCAATACGGGTAAGTGCATTATTTAGTAGATTCGATAGCGCAATTATGCTGAACCTTACTGACACAGAGCCTAAGAGACGAAGGAATTTTTTGATTACCACGGAGAACTCCGTATTAATTTTTCTAAATCAAATTTGTCATTGACAATACTTTACGACCATAAGGGTCACGTCGAGACCCCAAAATTCCATGTCACTGAAGAAATGCAGAAATATATCGAAGCGCACACACTAGTCCCTCCCCGATTGATATATCAGAATTTAATCGCAATGGCAGACGGTTCCCAGCTAAAAAGCACAGACTTACATACAATTAGCAAGTGTATAATATCTGGATGTCACTTACAAGAAGAGAGTGGGAAAGGAATCCAAGGGATGATTTAAGATCCGCGCAGATGCTGGTGGAAGCACAAGAGGGCTATATTCTAATTGAAGGACTTCAAGAACCTGGCGTTTCATTGGCATTCACAACTTTTTGTTTCAACGATAAGGTGAAGTATTACGGTTCGAAAATGACAGAAATATTCATTGATTCGACTTTTGGTACCAACAAGCACGGATATGAGCTCTACTGTGTTCTTACGGAGCTCGATCTGGTCTCGCTTCCTCTTTCCTATCTTCTTTTAAACACGCGTGGTATCAGAGAAGAAGGTAAGAGGGGAATTCGATTGACATCCTGGTTAACTGCATTAAGGGCAGTCCCAGTAGGAGGTTGCGACAGAAAATTCCTGTTCGAGCTTGTTTCTGTGCACAATTGTCGCGACAGTCTGCCTTGGGTCGACGTTGGCCTTCTGGAGCCTTCGCAAAAATATCTCGGCCCACTTCCAGGCGCCCCTTGCGGACCAAGTGCCAGCGCGATTCGGGCTCGATGAAGAGAAGAGGAATCAAGAGAACCGGCCAGACCCACTGCACGTACGGGATTCGATACGACCACCCTGATCCTAGGTCGACCAACCCTTCAAGAATGCCGGCAGCAATAAGTTGAGCGATGATAAAGCAGATGTTGGTGTAACTCGTGAAGAAGGCGCGTAGTGCAAGAGGTAGGACTTCGGACGCATAGGCGGGTGTTGACGGGAAGGCCGCATAAGAACTGACCGGCAGCTGCCCTGCTGCCAGCTCAAAGTGGTACTACGCCGCAGTCCCACTTTAGGGTGGTAAGACACATGCGCCACGCCGTTCTCGATTTGTCGCTCCGAAGTCAAACACACTCAAACTCTATTAGTCACACGCCAAGCCCGTGCCAAAAGCACTTGTGACACAAGTTTATTCAGTTTATCCGGTAGACATAGTGCGGAGCAATAACCAGGGTTCAGGGGGATACCACTCGTCTTATTCTTGCCTACGCCGATACGACCACTCGTCACCAGCGACCCCGCATATTCTCCGCACTCAACGAGGCAATGTTCTGCCTGGGCTACCTATTAATCACGTCCAGTGTGACCACAATGGGTTAATTATTGCGCACCATGAAATTCGCTCTTGCTGTCGAGAAACCTGCTCAAGGCTCATTCTGGCCTTCCATCCTGGTCGCCAGTTTCGCGTGTTTTGGCGGTATTCTTTATGACTATGATGCGGGATCGATCAGCGGCATTATTGCCATGGATCATTTCAAGCATGTCTTTGCTACTCACCACGACGCCAGCGGGGCCCCTGTCCTTACTTCTTCACAAATCTCGCTCAGTGTGTCAATTCTCTCCGCCGGGTTCAGGGTTGTTACCAAAGCACGTCGAGGAATACACAGAGTATACTCTACTGTCTGTACACAAAATTCCAAATTAAGAATTTTAGGTGATGTCCGGTTGGGAGTTTAATATTGATCACTAATAAAAATTGGGGGTCTCTAGTTGAAAAATTGCTGGTCACTAAAGCTCTTGCGAGCGCAACTAGTGACGAGTGTATGGAAGGTTGATTGCTTTTCAATGCTCTCCCATAAGGGGGACAACTGGTAGGTGTAGACACCCGCCCAACGCCCACAACACGAAATGCTTATTTCGTGCCCAAATGGAATCGTATATTACATACATTACAATGCCGGATATAGGCATTGGTTAGGTACCAGACAGCCCGAAAATGAGTGTCAACCACCCACAAACAGTGAAAACTCGAGTAGTATCTGCACTAACGTGATCGGCAATCCAGCGGACCACCCAAGCGAGCGGCTCACAAAATATCAACTCTCAGATTTTATTTATTCTAGCAGCACCTCTTCTTCTCTGTCGGTCAGTTTTCGCGTCGGTGTAGTCGAATTGAGTCTTGATGCGCGGCCACCTAGACGAGCGCGAAGGGTAGAGTAGGGGACGTCGTACAAACGCGCAGCACCTCTAATGCTTACAAATTTGGTATTTTTATAAGCCTGGACCGCTAATTCAATTCTGCCTTCCTTACTTTGATCGTTTCCGGCCATGGTTGCTAGGTTATTAAAAATTTGAAATACGGGACGCGTAGACGATTGAGGAGTGAGCCGCTCGCTTGGGTGGTCAGCTCGCTTCCCGATCACGTTATTGTGCGAGCTGATATTAATCAGCATTTAGTCAGCCCCAATAACCCTGACCCACGACCACACAATATTCAACAGTCATCATTCTCACGAGCACTCTTTTAATAGTTCAAGGTCGTGGACGAGGTCCATCGCGGCTACCTTCTGGTCATCTGTAAGCTCGAGTCCTTGATGCAACCTACCCGTATTTATGACCGCTAAGCAGCCAACCCACAAGACTTTTGCCCATATAGTGGCATATTTTTCAAGAGTGGCTTTTTCTTGCACCTCATAAAAGTAATCTCTATATCACTTGGATTAGTTATGCCCTAAGATATACAGGAATGAATAAGTAACGGCATACTTCTCTCGCTCGCCGACCATGACTTTACCCAACATAGGCTGAAATCCAGCGCTCGTGTCCTCCCGTGTAACATTGAACACAACTCGAAAGACCTGTCATGTGGACTGTATAGTAGCGGTCCGAGGTCACTCAAGTCCAAAGTCTCCAGCAAAGGGTAGACTTGAAAGTTTACACCAAATTGATTCAGATCCCTCTTTGCTGTTATAGTACTGCTATGGTTTGGGACAGAGGGAATGTTTTCTGGAATTCCAAATGGCGTAATCGAATCTTGCCTCTGGTTTTCTATATCCATTACTTCGACATATCGCAACTGGGAAGCTATCTTGGATCGACCATAGAAAGCTTGAAACTTAGCTGGATGATACTCAACACTTTGGCCACCATGATACCGTGAATAGTGAGTCCTCATGCCTTTCTTAGTGATGGTACAGGCATGATGTAGCCTCTGCTCACAGAGTTGACACTTGAAGCCATCATGAACTGGAATACCCTGAAGTGCAGCTGACCCTGGTCTAAATGCAGGGGGATGAAAGAATGATGGACCTCGATCCTCTTCTTCAGAATCATCTAGCTGGTCGTCCACATTGTCATCCCATATCACTGGTAAATGAATTCTGAGGTGGTTCATACGCAGCACTAACAAGACAGCATTGACATTTCGAATTTCAAGCCGATGAATCCCCTTGATGTGATCAATAATCATACTTTTATCAACAATGAAGTGGCAATGGTCGCATATGGCAACCTTCCAAGTGTCCTCGGTCGTAAACCCAAGGTCAGCCATTGTACGGAGTTCTGTACTCATTAGCATTCCTGACTCCTGAAATGACATAACAAAATAGTTGCCTTCAATTGTGCCTGTCAAGCCACCATGTTGGCTTGCTCCGTCTTCTGCTTGATAGGTGGACATAGGGGCGGCGGTGACCTGATTCATGCCGCAGTTCTGACTACGCATGTGACGTCTCAACCCGCTAACGGACGATTTCTCGGCCTTGCATGTAGGACAAACATACTTGCTGCATTAATTTTTATCGGAAAATTCTGAAGTTGGTGAGCCAAATTGCTGCCTGCTCTGTAGACTTCGGATCGCTGTGGCTAAGCCTTCTGGCTGCAATGCGCGTGGCACCCCTACTTCCGTATCTGGCAGTCACGGTCGGACACTCCCTAACCCGCCGGTCGGCATATTTTTTTCATGGGCCCATGCAGCACAGTTATATGTACAGGGTGTCTACACCTACCAGTTGTCCCCCTTATGGGAGACCATTGAAAAATAATCAATCTTCCATACAGTAGTCATTAGTTAGCTCCAAGAGCATTTAGTGACAGCCTATTATCTTTTAGTGACCAAGTCTAAACTCCCAACCGGACATCACCTAATTTCCTTAACTAGGAAATTCCCCGTACCGAAAGTAGAGTGCACTTAGTGTGCTCCTTAACGTACTCTGATAACCGGGATAAAGAGCTTGCGATCTTTTGAGTCCCCACTGAGAGGACGATTATAGTGACCACGTCACAGAAGGGTTAGTGATACAATCACTAAATCGAGGTTCTACAGACCCCTAGCAAGAAAGTACAAGAGGAAGGGTGCTCAGGGCACCTGACGTCGATGATGCGCTGTCGAGTCAGTCTAGTTATCGATTCCAGCAGTGCAGCTATTTTTGTTAGGTAGCTCTCCTAGACCTCTCCCTACGAACATCATTTAGTGTGCCGCCATGGACACTAAATACGACCTTAGCATGGAGTTTTTAGACTCCCCCTCAACGATCCTGTCATCCATTCCAGCGATCATCAAACAACACTCGTCTGTAGAGTGGTGGTAAGTTTGCCTTTCGTTTTCTTTCCTTTCCTTTGGCCGCCCTCTTACACCTCTAGCTCGTGTTGCTTTTCACTTACGCTAGCCTCAGATTCCTAACGCCTGACCAGCTTAGTTTGCACCGTCGTGTCACGGTAAGTACCGTGAGCTCATCTTTATTCCGTTATTATTGGTTACTGCATTTAGCGTTATACGTTTACTTTTTTAATTTGCTACTTTGGTTTCTGTACATGTAGATTTATTTGTTGCAATTTTGTGGATATGCAAAAGTCGGTCATACGGTCCTGGTTCAGGCCCGTGAACTTGACGTACTATGGCCATAAGTGTGCTGAATTCATGCACAGGGACTGCGTCGCTTTCATAATGGTGGTCGTCCATCCGACGGCAAGTACTCGTCAGAAGTCAATGATCGTTATTGGCGTAACTACCTTGACTGAGTGTTTGATGCAACAGCTGCTCTTGAGACGGCTTGGCTGAAATAAAGGTTGGAGTTCGTGAGACGAAGAAATGGCTATGAGGTGGGCCATCTTTTATCTGGCTAGTAACTAGGGCCGCATAGAGTAACATCCGTAATATTGACAAACTTTGTCACCAACGACTTAACCAGTAATAATCTATGTCCAAGGGTTGCGGGCTACTAGAGATATTAACGACTTGCATCACAGTTTCTGACTCTTGTCACACCTGCTATGTGTATGAAATCTTGCATCACATCTCCCACTGAAACATTTGTAGCAGCAATAACGTTATCGTAACCAATGCCATGATGGGAATATTTTCCCTATTCAGTGTAGCTGTCGCTGATGAACCACTTGTAGTTGCAACCCCGGACATAACACCATTTTGACATGTTAGCATTTCGCCGGCTCTCGGTGTTCCGCAAATAGTACTGGCCATGTTATTAACAGTGCCGTTGGGATAAAAGTGCGGACAACAAATTAGATTGCCACAGGCTAGACCGACATTGTATGGTGGAGGTTCGACAAGGATGATGCAATTGTAGTCGAAAGGCGGCGGACAACAAAATTTGGAAGAGGCTATTGTAGAATTCGACAACATTTTCAAATCTACGCGGAATGGACACCTAATAAAATCATTATGACTGTCTAGCAGGGAATTATGGTGTTCACTTACAGTCTTAATTAATCCGATATAGTACCACTCCGACAAATAACCGACTTAATAGCGGCAATCGCTCGATAAATTGGCCCAAAGAAAACCTGAAGACAATTCCGATTAATGGCGTGCAAGACTTTATAACGAAGTTGACAATTACAAAACAATTTCAGCGTCTGAAAGATTTGTAATTATCAGCGTAAGCTCGCAACGGACCTACTTTATGAATGACTAACAATAATTTTAGGTGTTTAGTTAAACTGAAGAACGATTTTGACGATATGCCGGATAATAAGACAAGCATATTTAGGCCGGAGGCGGACGAGTCGCAGTCATATAGAACAGACTGCAACACGCCCTGTATGTTTTGCACTACACTCGCGATAATACCAGATGCATCTCAATTGACACTTATGTGGCTTGGCTGCAGTAGTGAGTGCAAGCTTCAATATTCTCAGAATGCACCGCACAACGGTAGCGTCGATCTCATGCATTAGTGCGTTCTAGCGTCTTTTACTTCCTTGTTGACGAGGCTTTGACAGCCCATGAGCAAATCAATAAAGGTAGGACCGTAACCGCTATTCTTTTTTGGGACTAGCATAACTATCCGTATCTCACCATCGTAGGTGGTACCAGTTTGTCGCTAGCCATATTCAACCCACAAACGTTGTAGCGACTGCTAACTGACGTTCTTATGAGACTTCGCGCTCCATCGCTAATTGACAAATCCAAAGTCATCTCTCTGCCACAGCAAGCACTACGGCAACATTCCTGCCCACTTTTCTGCAAATTCTACATCGTCTACGCCTTCTTGAACCAGGGCTGTAGGCGGATATGGCGGATAATCCGTATATTCTATAATAATGGAAAAACCGCCAGAATCTATCAGGGTTAGGTCAATATTAGCCCTAACCCTAAGATCGCGTACGCTCACATGTAGCGGGGATGACCGACCAAATAAGTTGGGTCCGCTACAGCGAGTCCATTTAGGAAATTCAAATATCATGTTAGTGAACTTTGCGAAATTTTTAAAGGAATTAATAATAAACTATTATTGAATTTTGCAAATTTTTAAGGGCGGATGGCGGATAAAAAGGCGGATACATATTCGCAAATTTCAAAAAGGCGGATTTTCCCATATCCGCATCCGCCACAGCCCTGTCTTTTGAACGCCCATCTTGCCACTGTATTGGCTTTTCGAATACCACACTTGCTACTCCTTTATCCCGTCCAGGACGAAGCGGCGGTCGAATCTGGGCAATCCCGGAATCAGGCGTCAGGGTCAACCCGGCGTTTGGCACCAGAAGTACACTGGAGCCCAAGGTCTAAATGTCGCCCGTTGTCGCCCCCGATTTTGTATACTGAACCACCCCCCCCTGGACCAGATTGGCCCTAACCGCGGACTCGGGCGGCTGATTAGTATGGCCAAAGTCTAAATGTCGCCCTCGTCGCCCCCGGTTCAGCCCCCTGAACTGCACATTATATTTACAGGGTTAGGGCGTAGTCTTTGGCGTCCCCCTACACTTCCCCTACACTTTTAGTACCTGCCGCTCATGTATGTGCGAAGCAATCAATATAGCAATGAGAATTATATCATCCGACTCGCCCGATTTTTCTCATTCCAGTCGACTAATGTTTTTGTATTTCGTCTTGGTCGATTTTTGGTGATGTTTTGAGGTCCGGTCTTCTGACCCCAGGTTAAATTTGTCGTTATAGCGGTGCGGTTAATTCAGCTCAGGACCCTAACCACCGGTAGCTACCGCGTTGGCCCTGCTACCCTAACCGTGGTCGCCCGCAGTCGCCCACTTTTACTATACAGAAACCGCACCCTGAAACGCGGGTGACAATC
>NW_027118255.1:0-11544 GCF_038497915.1 Lipomyces doorenjongii | reverse complement strand
TCGTATCCGACGCCGGGGGATTGGCCGATATCGTATTCGACGCCGATAATCGGTCGAATAATATTCGTCAAGTCGAATATCGTCAACAGCCCTATGTGCCTAGGCTAGACAGTCGTCACTCGTGACACATATCGTGAGCATCATAGAGCAGATCGCAACACAGTAGGTTGCACAAAACAACGTCATCTAGACAAATCGCTCCAGAAAAAGTTGCCGAAGGGCTCCACAATGGTACCGTGCGCTACAAGGTGCCATCACGTATAGTAGTGGTCACTCCTCCTGGAATTATATATCGTTATCTCTGTGATCTCCGCTGGGGCATATAGAGCCGATACGAAACCGAACCGAAATCGAAACCGAATTTACAGAACGGTCAACGTCTCTAAGATAGCTAGGCAAACCTAATTTACGCCCGAAACGTTGTCGAGTATGTTAGTCTGAGACTGTGGTAAATCAGTAAAACGAAATTATGAATGCCCAGCGTCGCACACCCGGAGCAGTTGCGTCCACAACGAACATGAGATTGAGCAATTATAACAAATCATGGACGCCTTCAATGGTGGGCCAGGTTCGGGGGAACTGGATGCTTGATCTTTTCGGGTCGCACCTTCCGGACGACGGACATGAACTCCATCCACTCGCTTCCATGCCAAGAGCTCAGTGATGGATGCCAGGGCCATCGGCCGGTAGCCGCCCATCGCCGTGGGATTCCAACGACAGTTAAACATCGGGACCCTTCGATTCGACGTGGTCGCTCCCTGTCGACCTAGGCGGTGCCATGAATATTAAGCTATCCGTTCGAATTCTTGGACGAGCGCATCGAAGCGGCCAGTGTAGCGTACACCGGTGAACGACCGCCAGACTGGTTCTCCGTGCTCGAACACCTCGTCCATTTCCTCCAGCGTGCGTTGCTTCGTCTCGCGTACCCGAAACAAGGCGTAAATGAAAGCACCTATGTTAAAGGACCCAAAAATGATATATAAGCGCCACTGGATAGTGCGCAAGAGTGACGGCACCGCGAGCGCGAGCAGGAAGTTAACGCCCCAGTTTGTTGCAGTCGTCAACGAGACGGCTTTGGCTCGGATTCGCAGCGGGTAGATTTCGGGAGGGTATATCCATTCGATGGGGCCCCAGGACATAGCGAATGTGGCGGCAGCCAGGTAACAGCTGGCCTGGATTGTGCGGCCTGCGGCAGGATGGCCGATGATTACCCATGTGTTTGCTTGGCCTTTGAGAGGGTTTGGCTGACCAAAGCCTGCGAATAGGCCGCCTATTAGGTACATCCAGAATGCCCCGAAGAGCGCGCCAACAAGCAGGGACGAGCGACGACCCCATTGATCGGTCCACAAAATAGTCGGAATGGTCGCGACCGTAAAAATAATGTACGTAAAGGATGCGTCGACGAGGGTTCGCCTGGGGTTAGGGTTATTGGGGTCTTCGTTGGCGGCGCGCAGAATGAAGACGATGTAGTAGAAGAGCTGGATCAGTCCGCCCAGCTGCGACCACGCCTGAATGGCCATGCCCAGAAGCACGCGCTTGCGCATTTTCGGACCAAACAGTTCGCGGTAGCTGTTCAACTCCTGCTCACGTTCAAACCGAATCTGTTCTTCAATTTCTTTGTATTCAGCCAGTACCAGCGGATGGTTAATATCGCAGTCTGGCGTGCGCAGGAACGCGAGTACCTGCAGAACCTCGTCCCAGCGGTCTTGACGCGCCAGCCATCTTGGCGTTCGGGGGAAACAAAACAGGCCGGTAAACAGAAGTATAGCCGGTGCAGTCTGGACGGCCCACGGTAGTCTGAACACGTAAGTCGTGCGTTGAAGATAGGAAGCTCCGTACTGTATGAATAACTGCAACACGAGGCCCAAGCCAATGGCAAACTGCTGGACTGAGACTAGTCCACCACGGATCTTGCGGGGGGAGATCTCGGCCTGATAAATGGGTACGAGGGCAGATGTGATTCCAATGCAGAGGCCGGCAATAATACGGCCAATTATAAGCATTGGGACCCCGGTAGACGTGGCCTGGAGGCTGCATATAGTTAGCCGATGGCTCGATGCGAATAGAGTCAAGAGCGCCCACATTGAGCCGATGCACCATAGGACGGTGCCCAACTGTATCGCGACCTTTCGAGACAGTCTGAAATAGTCAATCAGAGATATACTTTTAATACAACCACAGCTGCGTACCGATCACCAAGAACAGAGGAGGACAATGCGCCGAAAAAAGAGCCAGCGCTAATGGCACCCGTGATTACACCTTGGCGTATTCCGAGAGGGTTGCCGTAAAAGGCTCTATAATGCGAAAAACCCATGATGTCGGACATGGAAGCAATTTCAAAGCCGTACAGCAAACCGCCGAGTGCGACGAAAGACGAGATGGTGTAGACATTGAGCAGACGCACCATTCCGGCCGACGTAGCCGTGATTTCAGCCTGATTGCATACGGCAGAATTATGCGTCAATACACCAGTTTTTGTCGACACAGCCAAGGAAAAAAAAAGCCTACCCTTTCCGCGTCCACAGACACTATGGCACCAAGTTTTCACATATATACGTACCTAAAGCGCAGTCTTCAAGGTGGGAGATGCGGTACCTACGCGCAACCCTTGACCCTGGGTGACGTACAAGTTATAACTGTGTCGGAGGATACGACACCATGAAAACTCAAAACTGAAATTTTGCCTGGTCCCAAAATTTATTTGGGCAAATATCAAAAATGCCACTGAAACGTTTCATAATTACTTCTATTTGCGTAATCGATACTTCACATATGCAGTCAAATCGACATTATAAAATATCCCGTAAATATCCACACATTTACAGTAGTTATAACTAACGATATCTCTATTCATGCTGAAGACACTCCACCATCGACAGACAGCACACCGCCTGTAATGAAAGACGCGCTATCCGACACGAAGAACAAGACAGTGCTCGCGATCTCTTCCACGGTACCAACCCGTTTGAGAGGCACAGTTGACGCTACTCCGGCCTTGTTCTCCTCGCTTCCACCAAGGAAGCGGTCTAGCATACCTGTCTGGATGGGTCCAGGTGCGACGACGTTGACACGCACGCCAGACGCTGCCGCCTCCAACGCCACCGAAAGCGTCAGTCCCTCAACAGCGTGCTTGCTGGCGACGTAAATAGATGCACCTGCAAAGGGTTTATGGCCAAAAGTGGACGAGATGGTAATAATGGAACCGCGTCCTTGGGTAGTCATTACACGCACCTCATGCTTCAGAGACAATACGGTACCAAGGACGTTTGATTCGAACATACTGCGGTATGAATCTTCCGTTTGATTCACAATGGGTTCTGGGCTGCCCTCAGTGCCGGCGTTGTTCACCGCGACATCCAAGCGACCAAAGCGTTCAACTGCCTTGTCGATCAGGTTGCAGCACATCATCTTCATTGCGAACGTCGGCGTAAATAAACTCCGCTTCTGCACCCAGAGCGTGAATCTCACTTGCCAGTTGCTTGCCATCTTGTTCCCACGATTTGCGCATTCCCCTCACGAGCAAATGCCAGCGCAACCGCTCGTCCTATGCCGGTAAGTGCGCCGGTGATGAGAATGACTTTGGTAGCCATGCCTATTGTCGCTAAGATTAATACCATTGTGGATGAAAGGCTCGTTTCTTCAGTCATATAGAATGCAACTTCATTGGCACACGCGACCTTTATATTGACGACGGCAGTCGCAATAGTCAGTGCTGATTAGCAGACCATTATACAGCTCAGAATTCTGAGCGATGCATTTCTGCAAGTTGATTAGTAATTGGAATATTATGTGTCGCACAGGTCTGACAGACAGGACCGATTAGGCAACGGCTACGAATTGCGTACTGTCTGACTGCTTACGCGCACACCACCGCCACCTTAGTACTGCGCCATCTATAGTAGATACCCTGAACAATCCAGATTATACTGCGAATGCAAACCAGTTATAATCTGCATCTCTTTCCATAAACTGCAGGAAGGTGACCCAGCAGTTGACAGGATGGCTCCACTGATCGGTCTCCATTAAAGAGCGCAATCAATATGCTCGCCGAATGCTTGCCGAAGTGAATTGTAGGAAAGGTGGCTTTTGGTTTTGGCATCGAACGACGAAGTCGGAGAATCTTACATTACTCGGTTTTTTTTTTTTTTTTTTTTTTTTTTTCAGGATGCTGATCGCCCGCTTTGGTGGCTAGAGGAGGCGCGACGCGACGCCAACCGAATGGGACAGTTTTCATGGAAGCCACCTTAATATTCTAAATGTGGAGCTGACTGACGTAGTCAACCGCATCATCCCGACTACGTAGAGTTATTTCTATTCAGAAGCCTCAGTAATCAGGCTCAGTCTCAAATAGTTATATAAAATTATTAGAATTGATGCGGGACTGATAACAGCAGAAGTTGGCGTAAGGGTTTGGACTGAACGCGAATAGTTATTTATAACGTAAATATTAGAATATATACTATCATAATCGGGCATGGTGAAACGTTGGTAGGTGAGCCAGGACCGTGCTTACTCGTACTCTGTCCTGAGTAGTGAGTTTGCTGACCGCTAAACTCAGAGGAAGACCCTAAATATCTCGCTTCAGCCGCCTAAGCCGCGTGCGGCTGCAGGTGGCTGCTCGGTTTATATCCGAACATGAATATCCCGCCTGCTTGAATTGGGTTAGCTAGGACTGAGACATCTGTGCAATTGCTGGTCATCTTCGGATATTAGATTGGAAACCAGGAAAGCTGTACTTAACGCTGATTCGTGACGTCAATAACGATTCTGCTCCGTATCTCACGCTTGAACGGCATCTGGGGTTTTGGTTTCATCCTTTGAAGGTCCGCGTCAGTCTCACTCTACGGCTGAATTTATCGGCCCTGGGTTGGATCGGCAAATACCTCGTACAAACATTATGTAACATACGGTTCTGACAAGGTATAAAACGTGGCTCGATTATCCGGCAAGTCTCCCCCCATCTTTGGAGTTAAGAATAATCCCTAGTAATCCCGGACAAGACTGATCACCTCGCTTCCGAACTACTATAAAAACATCCACTAAGTAAGTACTGCTGTATTCTGCAGTAATTGTTCCACCGAACGTGGCTCATATATAACCATAGTTGCTTTGCTCTTACTTGCACGATGATGAAGCCGATCATTTTGATTATGTCTCTCTTGGGCCTTGCACTTGCTCAGTTTGGTCCTGGTTTCGACACCCCCAATAATTGCGTTGGACAGGGAGCAGGTTCCTGTCAGTTTACGATGATCATGGAGCTGTCAGGGGTGGTAGACCCATCATTTGCAGTTGCATTGTACGACCATGAATGCAATGTGATTGGGTTCCTGGAAAATGTCTACGTTGGAACAGCAATCGATTCACAGTTGCCCTACACTGTCGACGTCACGACTATTACGGAAGAGCCTTATGGCGCAACGTTTAATTATGCCGGTGGGTCATTCGGAACAGGCTTCACTACCTGGGCTACGTGGACATGCAGCGATGGAGTCAGCCAGGGCTTCAGGGCAGCATTCCCGTGCCCAGGATTTTAATTAATATGGCACCCTGTTGTTTCTCGGCATTTGAAACAAATGGCGCCAAAAACCAAGAACGGCAGTGAATGTTGGCGATAGTTAAGGAGAGTTGGTCAAGGAGGTTGTTTAGGCGGACCATCGGCGATCTCTTGGTGTGAAATTCTTTTTGTCGCTTCTGCCGCTCCATTCATTTGTGTCGTGTTGCGTTCCTCTGTTCTATTTCCTTGTCTTTTGTTAGCTGGTTACTTGTTGTTCGCCCTTTGAAGGGCTCGTACATAGGGCTTAGAAATAAAAAAGCCGACAGCAAAATTGAAAATCAGGGGTTTCACTATAATGTGACCTGCTGCTTCAGGGGGGAAGTCGCAGAATAATGAGCCGCACAAAGAACTCCTGTTTCTGGTCTCGGTTTCTGCTGTTATTAAATATTTTGCCGGGCATATGCAACCCTATAACTAAAACACTTGCCCATATAGCCACAAAACTATCGTGCTCCCGCGGTCATGCTTGGCTGCGGTTGGAGGTTCAGTGCATATATATGTAATCTTGGTGTCATGGTGAGAAAACCCTCGGTCCGAGGTGATTAAAAGATTTGGCAAGTAAGTATCTACTAAACTTTCTGCGCGACACGTATGGAATATTCTTGAACGCACAGACCTATTCTGCCATGTGCATGACAGTCAAGCCGTTATGGTGCGAAAGTAAATTTAGCGGGTTAATCTGCGTTGCGTGATACCTAGGCGTATCCTACGTGATGATCAAATAACGGTCCGAAACCTCGAAGATGCCATCCCATCTTCAGAAGAAGAGAATGAAAAACAAGCCTTCTTGCCTTTTGTCAGTCAAATGCTTACCTGGCTTCCAGAGAGTGAAAACGGGAAACGACCCGGCAGTTGATGGAGCATCCATTCCTTGACGGTAAATAGATAGCGCAAAAGTGGTGACGAATATTCAATGTGTAATATTAACTCATGTATGCGCCACAAACCTAGCCAATATTGTTCGAATAATGCTGGGAGCTGTTGGCATAGTATGCCTCACCCCACATGAGCATGCAACGTATTTTTAAGTTGCAGAATTTGCACGTCATATACTTATGTGCGGGGTAAATGCCAATCATAAATGTCTAGACTGCCTAGGTACGACGTGTAATTTGAAAGGTGCAGTCCTTCATTTCCTGATATTTAAACTCCGATATCTCTTTAGGGCTAGCTATCGGATTTCATAAAGTTATTATTATTGCGCAAGCAGATGACGGCCCAGATTGCGACGGCACCTGCATTCCCAAGAATTCGATCGGCAGGCTCTTGAATAAACGCGTGCCATTTCTCTTCCAGCGCGTTGAATACTGATGATAACAACTTCGCTGCCACTCCTTTAAAGTACCAGTAACTCTCCATTTTCTGTAATATAATGCAGTAATAACCAGGAGGATCACAGCTCCAGAGTGTCGTTGGTAAGGAAGCGACATGAATTTTGGTTTCAGACGCATAGGCCACAATCCTAGAAATTTCCAGGTGGTAAACCAAGGTTCCTGACTTCTGTGTGTCATTGTTGAAAACGACTCGGCCAATACAAGTGCAGCATCACTATATATCAAGGTTTCTTTTGTTTAACCAGTCCACGGCTTCTTGGATGATATTGGAGAAGTGATCCCAACAAGGCAAATGATTTCCTGCATGAATATCGGAATCCTAAGCAGTGGCTAAAGTGCCAACCGGGTCTTCCTCAATCCTTTTCCAAAGATCATAGAGCATCACGTAACCCTCGCGTAGAAAATTGAGCCATAACGGAACTACAAGTTCCGTGTTGGCATCGATGTTGTCCTCAACAAACAGCAGCGATTTGCTTGGACTATCCAGGCTGGCAAACATTTCAACTGGATTGACGGATTGATTGAATTGACGGACAATCGGTCAATTCAATTGTGGGAGGGAATCCGAGGGATATGCTCCATGTGTGAGGGAACTCGCTGACTGCGGAGATAGTGAATTGTCCTGTGTTGCTGTGCGCCGGATACATTAAATATTAAGGTTCAAGTTTTACAAATAATTACGAATAATCTACTTTTTATTCACGATTATTAGTAAGCAATTGGCTTCAAATTTATTGGTATTCGACTTGAGAATATTCGTACGAATATTCGTAAAGCCGTTATTCGTGTCCAGCCCTAGATGGCTTCTGGCTTTGGCCATCCGCAGTACCACAGATGTCGCTATGAATCGGCAGTAATTGAATAGAAAATCTGGTCATCCGATTGCACAAGCAATACTTGCATCATGAGCACGTTCAACCCCTGAAATTATGCTTTTCTTAGCAACTTACTTTCATTTGCCTAATGTAGTAATTTCAATGTCCAGTCTCATAAGCGAGTGCTCACACGCTTTGCTACAGAACTTTTCATTTAACGTGATCGGCAAGCGAGCGGACCACCCAAGCGAGCGGCTCACTCCTCAATCGTCTACGCGTCCCGTATTTCAAATTTTTAATAACCTAGCAACCATGGCCGGAAACGATCAAAGTAAGGAAGGCAGAATTGAATTAGCGGTCCAGGCTTATAAAAATACCAAAATTGCAAGCATTAGAGGTGCTGCGCGTTTGTACGACGTCCCCTAATCTACCCTTCGCGCTCGTCTAGGTGGCCGCGCATCAAGACTCAGGGTTCAGGGTTCAGGGAAAACTGACCGTCAGAGAAGAAGAGGTGCTGCTAGAATGGGTCCGGTCAATGGATAAGCGAGGACTTCCTCCTAGGGTTGCGGGCGTTCGTAGAATGGCCGACTTGCTCCTTGCCAAGCGTGCGGAATCATCGTCCCAACCTCCCATACAAGTCGAAGACAAATGGGTACGTAATTTTATTACACGACATCCTGAGTTGAAGTCAAAGTACTCGCGAAGATACGATCATCAACGGGCAAAGATGGAAGACCCCGAGATCATAACAAAGTGGTTCGAGCTTGTACGGAACACGATTCAGAGTTATGGAATTGCTGAGGAAGACATTTACAACTTCGACGAAACAGGTTTCCAAATGGGTGTTATCGGAACGTCAAAAATTGTAACTTCTGCTGAAAGATATGGGAAGGCGTTTCTGAAACAGCCCGGGAATCGGGAGTGGGTGAGGGTTGTTGAAGCCGTCAAATTCCTCCGGATGGACTCTCCCACCCATGGTGATCTTCAAGGGAAAAGTGTTCCAATCACCGTGGTTTCGCGACATACCAGAGGATTGGACGATAGGTGTGAGCACCAACGGCTGGATTACTAATGACCTTGGGCGACAATGGCTTCAAGAAGTCTTCGATAAATATACTCGGGATCGGACTAAAGGCAAATATCGACTACTAATATTGGACGGTCACGGAAGTCATGTTACATCAGAATTTGATCAGTATTGCAAGAAAATTTTATTATTCCACTCTATATGCCGGCTCACTCGTCCCATCTGTTTCAACCGCTCGATGTGGGCTGTTTTGCGCCACTGAAGCGGTCATACGGCAGTCAAGTTGAAGCGAGTACGAGAGCTGGTATAAATCACATTGACAAGTTGGACTTTCTACGCCTATATCAGATCGCACGACAAGAGGCATTGTCTATGCCCAATATACAGAGTGGATTTAGGGCAACAGGACTAATTCCGTTCGATCCAAATAGGGTACTCAGTAACCTTACAATTTCCGGCATTGAAACACCTACACAAAGCAGCCAGCCACAGAGTTCTCAAGAGACATGGGTACCTGAAACGCCGAGGACCATTATTCAATTGCAACGTCAAACGGAGAGAATCAAAAAGCATTTAAGCAGGGTGGGTCCCACAAGTCCGACGTCGGTCGCAATTGATCAGATAAAGAAGTGCGCGGAACTGGCACTATATCAGGCCGAGATTTTAACTGACCAACTTACCCAAATGCAGGCCAGTGCACAACATCAGAAAAGAAAGCGCCAAACAGATAGATCTTTTATCACTTCTAGCACTATTTTGACTGGAACAGAAGGTCGTGGTCGTGCGTCCTGCCAAGAAGACGTAGTCGAGGGTGAGAGCGCAGAGGGGAGAGCCGTAGAAGAAACCCGTACGCCAAGACGATGCAGCCGTTGCAACCAGAGCGGACATACGTCGCGTACGTGTAAAACTGACAAAGAATAAGTTTTTATATTTATTATACTGATACAATGTTGCTGTGGATTGCTAGAATAAATAAAATCTGAGAGTTGATATTTTGTGAGCCGCTCGCTTGGGTGGTCCGCTCGCTTGCCGATCACGTTAGTGCAGATACTACTCGAGTTTTCACTGTTTGTGGGTGGTGACACTCATTTTCGGGCTGTCTGCCCAATGCCTATTTCCGGCATTGTAATGTATGTAATATACGCATTCCATTTGGGCACGAAATAAGCATTTCGTGTTGTGGGCGTTGGGCGGGTGTCTACACCTACCAGTTGTCCCCCTTATGGGCGAGCATTGAAAAGCAATCAACCTTCCATACACTCGTTACTAGTTACGCTCGCAAGAGCTTTAGTGACCAGCAATTTTTCAACTAGAGACCCCCCAATTTTTTTTTTATCAATATTAAACTCCCAACCGGACATCACCTAAAATTCTTAATTTGGATTTTTGTGTACAGACAGTAGAGTATACTCTGTGTATTCCTCGACGTACTTTGGCAACTGGGATAAAGAGATCCGCGATCATTATAGGGTTAGTGATACTTCACTAAATCGAGGCTCTATAGACACCTAGACTTCTCCCTACGAATATTTTGTAGTGTACCGCCATGGACACTAAATACGACCGAAGCATGGACTTTTTATCGAACGCTTCAACGATCTTGTCATCTATCCCCGCGATCACCAAACAACAACTTTATCGGCTGATGGAGTTTCTCCTTATCAGAGTGCTCCTCCAACCTTTTTGACCAAGGCCAGGTTGCCTTCTCCGGGGTGCGATGCGTTAACTTCTCCGGAAGCCTTTGCCCCTCAACGTGATCGGCATTGACGAATTGCGAGGCTGCCGTAATCAGGAATGCCGAGGATATCAGGACTGCGTATCTCATGTTGTGCGTGCGGCTATGTGAATGGAAACAGGATGCATAAGGAAGCTGCTGGCGGCGACGGGATATTATAACATATTACTCATCCTTGTCCTGCTACAGCGGCAAAAGGCTGAAACTCGGCGTGGCTGAGCTACTGGCACCATAGCCAAATTGTATGTGATGTGCAAAGAACTGCTGAACAAGGGGACAGGCAACTTTGCTTGCACACGTGGTCTGGCTATCGAACGTGCATTTGCTGGATCTGGAATCGTCGACGCTTTCGGGACAGCCCTGCTTCTTGAAAAGTAGTGACTTTGAAAGTGGAAGTTCGCATGTGACATCGAAGCGAGTCAGCCTCGTAACAACGCGTTCTTTGTCGAGCGCTGTAGATCTGTAATTTGCTACCGTGTTTCGTGTGATAACGAAACTGGGAACCTAAAGAGAAAAGGCACTTCCCGGATCAAGGATAACAATACATTAGCCGATAAGTGTAGTTTGGTGATCGCGTGATGGACGACAGGATCGTTGAAGCATTCGCTAAAAAGTCCATGCTCAGGTCGTATTTAGTGTCCGTTGCGGCACACTAACTAAATGTTTGTACGGGGAGGGCTAGGTGAGACTAACAAACAAATATCTGTAATGCCGGAATTACTCTCTAGGAATATTGTGTTATTCGTAAGCGAATATCGGATATCCGTGGATATCCATGGATAAGACGGATACGGATAACTATATGTTGCCTGGATACGGATACGCCTATGGATAACAAAAATTCTTATCCGTGACGGTCCCCAACTTCTGCGGGAAACTCGAACATGGCTGCCTAGTGGTGAGCAGGCTCAGGAGCAGACTGCCGCGGACGCCGTCCGTCAATCCTGCACCGCTGGTCCGCCCACAGACATTAAGGGCGGAAGCGCCAGATGTTTAGGTAGAATCTCTTGCTTACTCTCACATCGATCCTGTTTCTCACATCGATCTTGCCTCTTATTCCATATTTTTCAATAATATTT
>NW_027118254.1:9123-11564 GCF_038497915.1 Lipomyces doorenjongii | reverse complement strand
ATTTCCGGGGACCAGTTGCGCCTCGGAAGCTCCCAGGCCTTTCGCACCTGCGGATTATTTGCTCCATGCATGGGTGACGTGGGAACCAGGATGTCTAGTTGCAGATATTTAGCTCAGCACCATACAAATTTTGGTCACAGATACACACCTTCATTCGTGCGGATCAGAGAGACTGAGTTACTCGACTGTTTTATCCTTTTCGGTGGAAATGATATGCTGTCCTTACCCAACGGAAGCATTGTTGAGTTTCGTGCCACCGCGCCAGTCCATTGTAGGAATTTGATGTCCTTTTCGACGCTCCCTTGCTCGTTGCCATTTCTATTTCTCTTGCGCAGGTTGGTCCTCAGACTCTCATGATCGCATGACGATTTTGTTTGGTCCATTGACCGCACCACAGATGGGCTACGAGAACTGCGCTTGGGAATAATTTTCGTTGATGCAGAGCCATCAGCTTGGCCAGGCAGCATGTCGTCATAGGCCCTCATGGCCAGTCCAGCAGGACTAATATGCACGTTAGAACGTCAGCATCTCCAGATTAGCACTAAGATAAACTTCTGAATGCGTACAGTGGTGGCTTGTCAAGAATGCATGAAGTCTGACAAATCCATAAACTTGCGTGCTCAATAAATTCAGTCCACGGAAGCATGCAACTAAGCAGTCGAATCAATATATTCTTATCCATGGTTGACTTCAATATTTTCGTAGCGCGTTCGATTGTCTTGCGATCCCGCTCAGTGTCAATCGGGACCTTACCCAAAATAGCGATGAAATCAGTCATTGCAGTACTAACTGTACGGGCTAATCCTGGCTGACGAAGCTTCCAAATATAGATCTGGATAGCCAAAGCTATGAGGAACTGCGCTGTGTGGACGTCCTTGGCTAAGCCGAGTGTTCCCGGCAAAGCTGCTTTAATTCCGCGGAGGGTATTGTAAGCCGCGTCTGAGAATGGATCGATCCGAAAAAGTTGATATGCAATTTCTGCCAGGTTCAGCTTGTATACGAGAATCAGGTAGTTCTTGTTACCGAATGCGCTCTCGATCAATGAGGGGTTAATAAAAAAACTATCAACACAGCCGAAATCCGCCTTGTGATCTATCAATCCATACCGGAATTAGTGGATCATGGTGAATCTGATAGGAATATACGGACGTCTTCCATACCTTGAATGGATGTGTGCAGCGAATTGATCCGCTTGACATTCTTGTCGTCGATCATCTGCTTGGCCGCAGAGATCAAATGCTCTCGCCGAATCAACCTGTGAAGGATGTCGTTCACGTATGTCTCTAGCGTCCTTGCCCATGTTCGGACATTCTCAACATCTACACCCGGAAAATCATTAGAAGGCTGCTGAAGATGACTATATCCGATTCCATTGGACTGTGACGCTCTCGTTGATGAGTCAATCTTCCTTCCTATAAAGCTTGTGGCAAACGCTTTGGAAAAGGCGTTGGCGAATGCCCTGAAATTTGTCATGAATCAGGCTATCGAAATTCAGGAATAATATGTCAGTATCGGGTTATGCGGCTATCTAATAGCGAAAGAAATCAGTAATAGAGAAATTCCTAACTGGCTTAGGTAAAGGTTGAGAAATCTCGGCCAAATCCAGCGAGGTCAACAAGCAGGGCAAGGGCTATGAAATCCTATCGTTTGACTAGGCCCCTGATTAGATGGTGGCCTCGGCGGCTATTGCAAGGGACTGAGTAGCAAAGACAGCGTACTCCGTACCCGGCACAGCCACTCATTCGCCGATGACACAGCCACAGGGTACATCCCACCTGCCACAAGTACAACAGAAACGCTGTATAGAATGCATAGATCCTGGCCTGGAAACGCAACTGGTCTGAACCAACATCAACACGAACTGTCTTGAGCCTCTTCCCATGTTCCGTAATTATTTTAATCGCACAGTATTTTGACATGTCTTATGAATCTGATTCTGATTCCCCATACGCTAGCGATGGTACCGATAGTCTTCCCGATATCATCGACTCTATTTTTGGCAACCAAGAAGTGACCTACAACCCTGATACTCTTGGCAGTGATATCATTCTTACTTTAAAAGAACGTACTGGTCGTCCACCGTGTCCATTCCCACCCTTGAAGAATAACTGGTACCGAGCGGGAAAATACAGCCTCGATATAGACCCCGAGAACACTGTTGACGGTATGGCAAAATGGGTTTACTTTTTATGTCTACCAACGAGTCATGGGTAGGGATAATGCTTGAAAACATCGCCATGCAGAATTCTGAAGCTTCAGATGGAGCTGGCGTCACATTTAACAGTAACCTCGTTCTCGACTGGCCGGTTATAGAGCGAGCAGACGGAGTCAAAGCGACAGGAACAGCCATAACGACAGTTTGTGTCGTGGGCAAGAAGTCGTGTTATATGGGACTACCGCGATCGACAGAATTCGACAGTATTGATCTTGATCTCAGGAGC
>NW_027118254.1:6812-9027 GCF_038497915.1 Lipomyces doorenjongii | reverse complement strand
AATGACTTTTTCTCAAGTCATCATCCTGCACTGCTATTAGTGACTTACAATGCGTCTGCATCCATTTTAGACTATCCGCCACATCCTACACGAGCGCCAACGATGCTTGACGTCGTGCACAACTATTTCGCCTTCGAGAATGTGCACAATATTGTTGTTACCGTAGTCGCTGATTTGGCCGTTTCTCAGAAACGAAAGAGGGGCCAGCATGACGATGGCTCCGCCCGGAACACATTACTCTTGGGACGCCAGTGTATCGGGGAACAATGGTCGGACCCGCAGAAGACGACCTCGTTCGTTCCCGTGGCCTTTAATCCGTCGCTTGGTGGCTTCAGTGCCACATCACCACCGAAACTTTTTCGGGAGCGTTTCGAACAAATAATTAATGAGACTACAGGTGTAAATGGTCGCATGCGGTATATCTGGTTTGGAAGCTGCGAGGGCCAGAGTACGTTCATGAAGCTTTTGGCCGATGACAGCGAGCTCCGAGCCAGTCTCTGCAGCAAAATAGTTGCTTGTCCCGACTTGGTGCCTCTAGGTCATAGACGTGATGAAGCAGTCGATGAGCTGCTAAATGGTGGACAAAATTTGTACGACACACTGATTTCTGCGCTGGAGGACGTAAAAACACCGAGATTTCGCGTGGAACAGCAGGTACAGTTCAGCGTAGCGAGGATCCGTCGAACGAACCAGAGCCATGAGAATCTCGTGGATACCCTGGGCGACATAGTCCTGGCTATGACGAGAGATTTAAGCTCATGGAACCTGCGGGCAGTGAATATCGAGGCAAGCCGCTCATTGTGAATGTACGTGAGTTAGACGGCTGACAAAGTTGCGATAGAGATTATATGCGGTACTGAGACACCTCATGCAAATGTTCAGTTCTACTCACTCTGCAGTCAGTGAGCGTGCGCGAGCTGACGTTTTCCGCGCTGAAGCAAGCGCGCTAATGGTATGTTTTCTGGATATGCTGTTGTGGAAGCATATGGAATCGCCTGCAATTGCGGTTCTCGCCGGCTGGGGGGTTAAGCAGGCCTTAACCAACCGAGGATGGCCGCTAGTGCCGAGCGACGTTCTCAACTTTAGTTTGGGTTCTGTCAATTTACGACGGTACCCAGCTTACAACCGCGACCCGCTATTGCTCTCTGGGCTCCTCGTTAAGTCCTTGTACGGTGCCGGGACGGCAAAGGCGCACAATTCTTGTCTCCTTGCTTATAACTTCGCGGCATTCCAGAGCCACCTACGTCTCCCATCATTAATCGACGGCATAATCCGAGACGTCTATGTCACAGAAAGCTCCAAGACGTTCAAACTCGCGATTTCGTCGTCAAGAGCAGTTTTGCTGGATTCCGTGGACTGCCACGATCGAGAGTATGGTTCGACTCAGCTGTTTTTTGCAAGCTAATGAATATTGTTAGAGCTCTTTTGAAAAAACTGAGAGAATCGAGGGTTGATTTCCAGGAGCAGACTTTACCGATTCACTTCGTCTGCTCGGAACTCGTCAAGTCTCTGCCGTCTAGTGCAGAACGGTATGGCGCGACACCCTCGTCGACGTGGCCCAAGCTTCTGAAGAACATTGCATTCGCGGTGCAGGGGAATGAACTTGTTACTCATCTAGCTAGCAGTCTAGCTAAGGCAAACGTGACTGTTCTCCCTTCATTTAGAAATGACGCAGTGAGTCTAACGTTATTCGGTGAAGCATCTGGCCAAAACCTTGGCCCCAAATTCAACCATGTATTCGGGGCACAGATTCCATTCAATGTCCCGGTCACAACTGTGCCAACTGATCTTTGGAATGGAATCGACACATTGGTGAAGCGCATAAAGGACGCAGATACTGCACCAGAGGTTTTGTTTGAGAGCATTGAACGGATCAAAACGTTCGTTAAAACTCTCGACCTGTCAACCAATCCTGCGGTTCAGGCGTTCATACTGTTCACATATGTGCTCAGCATCCCAACTCACTTGCCAATGAAAAGTATGCGCCACCACGGACAGCTATGGGACAATGATAAAAGTGGAAACTCAGATCGTCGGCCATGGCGGGCCGTCGTTTTTATTAAGCTGCTTATAATCTATCTCAAGGACAGGCCATATTCCGTATTCACACCAGACGAGGCGCGCCAATTATTCACTACATTTACCAATCACACAAAGGCCTACCGTATTAGTCTAGTTCTACTGGGCTGCATGCGATTCGTATATGTCGACGGCA
>NW_027118254.1:4725-6715 GCF_038497915.1 Lipomyces doorenjongii | reverse complement strand
GAGCGGCCGGTATGACTCGGCTTCGATCAATGAAAGTATGACAAAGGTGTATGTCATCCGCGCATATTCGACAATCAAGGATGGAGATCCAGAATCTATCATCGAAGTCTTCAACGAGCACCCAACTATGCAGGAAGAGGCGCGACATAAGCTGGTGGCAGGAAAATAAGACTTGTTGAAGAGATCCGTATATTAGGCCGCGAGACTCGTTTGCTTCAAACCTCACATTGTGCCAGTACAACAGGAACCGACGCGCAGACCGAGAGAGACACACAGGGTGACACGAAAGACCGAGGAAATGCAAGCGCAACTGCTAGCACGTACGCTGTGTACCCAAAGTCGAGATTCTATAGCCTAGCCAAGACATGTGTGCAAGGTCATAAGGAGATTGATGATAGTGGAAGTTTTATTCGTTTGCAAAGAGCAATAGACAATAATTATTTTTCGTGGTAGCAATAGAATCGCTCCAACTGCCTAAACCTGAATTGATTTCATGGAAATAGCATTTGGTATTGACAGGTATTTTATTCCTTTAACCGGGTTTACGACAATGGAGGACCACAAAATTCGTGGGTCAGCGTAAGCGCTCTCCTGTCAATGCCTCCTGCGGTATCGCTTCCCAGGGTCAACCAGGCACACGTTGATACAATATAGTCGTACTACTAAAAATGAAGCCCTCTAATATTATGCCACTATAGTTTTGGCGCATTTCGTTCAACGCGCCTTACGATATTATTGATGATGCTAGGAGTGGCCATGCCGCCACACACGGTTTCAGTGTAAGCCACAAGGTGCGCACACTCGATCTGCGTGACCGACTCGCTCTTCTCTGGCATTAAATAGTCTACAAAACCTAATCTAACACTTTATAATATTATTGGTATATTAATTGATTAATGGTAAAGGTATGCTGGCAAAGCGTAAGTATAACCAGGATTAACTCTTACAACAGGGCCTCGAGGACCTCCACGCTGATCTCGACGCAATCGACAACTGGGGATTCAGACCTGACGAGGATGACACTTCGCGGGCATGGATTACATACCCCGATGCTATCATTCATCGCATTAAGAGAATTCGCAAATATCTCGATGCGAAAGAACAAGATATGCTAGACTTTAGTAAGGTCTACAATAGATACCTCAAGCCTCGTCCGGCTAGTGTCAACGCAATCGAGACCGCCTCTGATAGAGGATCACCTCCGCCGAGTCTGCCCGCAGCTTCGGAAATTGTGAATGGATACGACAGCGATGAGGACATATATGTGGAGGTCGATTCCGTCGAAAGCGTTGCTCCTCAAACGGAATCCAAGAAACCCAGAACGACTGTGAACGAGGAGAAATCCAGGTTTGCCGCTGCCGGGGACTCGGTGACTGCACCACCTAAATCTTATTACAAGAAAGCAGACACGTCGGTCAAGTCGTCAGTCGTCACAACAAAGAGAAAGGCAGACCAAAATAACGTTGTCCATGCCCCGATCCCAGATATGGCCGGCCTGGTAAAGAAGGTCCATTAGAACGATAAAGAGTCGTGAGAGCGGTGATTCTTCATCGTATTTCACCCTGAGATTGTAATTTAGGTTTTATAAGTCCTAAGATTTATGTATATGATCTGAGCCTGCAGCATTGCGCCAATTTTGAAAGACTATGTATTAAACTTTTTTTATCAAAGCGTAGGATTAAAAATGTGGTCGCTAGAGAGTGGATTTGGTGGAACTTGGGTTAATTTCTGAACCTGCAAACCTCTAGCTTCTCCCAGCCAGAAAGGTTCAACCGCTGTAATTGTTTCGATACCTACGCTCGGTAGCACCTATCCCTGTTTGCCATCCTTCATGACCGTCCCCAATTGCAATGGCGCCCGATTACGATTTGAATGATGACTCTGAAATTGATTCTGGATTTGAGTCTGGTAACGAAGAGGGACAGAATATTGATTGGGAGGAAGAAGCCGAAGATGACAAGCCATTCGCTATGGATGTGGATGATTTTAA